>NC_052151.1:282722-306437 GCF_902713615.1 Scyliorhinus canicula | reverse complement strand
GAGCTACAGGGGCCCGGCGCAGAGGAACATAGGCCCCCACCAGGATAAGCCAACCCGCTGATCGGTAGGCCCCGATCGCGGGCCAGGCCACCTTGGAGGCCCCCACAGGGTCAATCCCCCCGCGCCCCCCACCCCCCCCCTCACCCCTACCCCCTCCACCAGGTCTCACCCCGCAACATGAACGCTGAGTTCCCGCCGGGTAGGACCACACGGGAATCCCCCTGCCCCCCCCTCACCCCCTCACCCCCCCCTCACCCCTACCCCCTCACCCCTACCCCCTCACCCCCCCTCACCCCTACCCCCTCACCCCCCCTCACCCCTACCCCCCCTCACCCCTACCCCCTCACCCCCCCCTCACCCCCCCTTACCCCTACCCCCTCACCCCTACCCCCTCACCCCCCCTCACCCCTACCCCCTCACCCCCCCCTCACCCCTACCCCCTCACCCCCCCCTCACCCCCCCCTTACCCCTACCCCCTCACCCCTACACCCTCACCCCTACACCCTCACCCCTACCCCCTCACCCCCACCCCCTCACCCCCCCTCACCCCTACCCCCTCACCCCTCACCCCTACCCCCTCACCCCTACCCCCTCACCCCCACCCCCTCACCCCTACCCCCTCACCCCTACCCCCTCCATCAGGTCTCACCCCGCAACATGAACGCTGAGTTCCCGCCGGGTAGGACCACACGGGAATGGCGGCGGCACTCAGCCCATCGCGCGGGGAGAATCGCTGGGAGGGGGGTTGCATTGAGCGGCCCCAGTGGCGCGGAGCGGCGTCACGTGAATCACCCCCCCCCCCCCCGGCGATTCTCCGACCCACCGTGGGGTCAGTGAATCCTGCCCAATATTCCTTTACTCCCCCTTAGCTTCAGGCATATACGCAGTTGTTAAGGTTAACACGGGTTAGAAAGTATATTTTAGGCTATTGTGGTCTTAAGTAATACACAATCCCTTTAAACACACAGGGTGGCTGTGGTCAGACACACTCCACTCTGAACCCGTGAATTTCTGTGGACCTCTCGAAAACCTCCTCCGGTGATTCTTCAACTGTGAGCAACCTGCGCTCACTGAACTCCGGTTTCCACGAGTGTCTTTTAATTCCGCTTTCATAAATACACACTTTCAAATTTTCTTTTAAACAATGCTTTCCCTCAGCTGCTGCCATCAAAGGCTTCGCTTGCAGATTTTCCACTGTATTGACAGTCAGAGAGATCTAGGTGTACAGGTCCACAGGTCACTGAAAGGGGCAACACAGGTGGAGAAGGTAGTCAAGAAGGCATACGGCATGCTTGCCTTCATTGGCCGGGGCATTGAGTATAAGAATTGGCAAGTCATGTTGCAGCTGTATAGAACCTTAGTTAGGCCACACTTGGAGTATAGTGTTCAATTCTGGTCGCCACACTACCAGAAGGATGTGGAGGCTTTAGAGAGGGTGCAGAAGAGATTTACCAGGATGTTGCCTGGAATGGAGGGCATTAGCTATGAGGAGAGGTCGAATAAACTGGGTTTGTTCTCACTGGAACGATGGAGGTTGAGGGGCGACCTGATAGAGGTCTACAAAATTATGAGGGGCATAGGCAGAGTGGATAGTCAGAGGCTTTTCCCCAGGGTAGAGGGGTCAATTACTAGGGGGCATAGGTTTAAGGTGTGAGGGGCAAGGTTTAGAGGAGATGTACGAGGCAAGTGTTTTTACACAGAGGGTAGTGGGTGCCTGGAACTCGCTGCCGGAGGAGGTGGTGGAAGCAGGGACGATAGTGACATTTAAGGGGCATCTTGACAAATACATGAATAGGATGGGAATAGAGGGATACGGACCCCGGAAGTGTAGAAGATTTTAGTTTAGACGGGCAGCATGGTCGGCACAGGCTTGGAGGGCCGAAGGGCCTGTTCCTGTGCTGTACTTTTCTTTGTTCTTTGATGAGCCTGCTGACCCAGGGGAGGTGGTGGAGTGATGGTATTGCCACTGGACTAGTAAACCAGAGACCCAGGGCGATGCTCTGGGGGCCCCGGGCGATGCTCTGGGGGCCCAGGGTGATGCTCTGGGGGCCCAGGGTGATGCTCTGGGGGCCCAGGGTGATGCTCTGGGGGCCCAGGGTGATGCGCTGGGGGCCCAGGGTGATGCGCTGGGGGCCCAGGGTGATGCTCTGGGGGCCCCGGGCGATGCTCTGGGGGCCCAGGGTGATGCTCTGGGGGCCCAGGGTGATGCTCTGGGGGCCCAGGGTGATGCTCTGGGGGCCCAGGGCGATGCTCTGGGGGCCCAGGGTGATGCTCTGGGGGCCCAGGGTGATGCTCTGGGGGCCCAGGGTGATGCGCTGGGGGCCCAGGGTGATGCTCTGGGGGCCCAGGGTGATGCTCTGGGGGCCCAGGGTGATGCTCTGGGGGCCCAGGGTGATGCTCTGGGGCCCAGGGTGATGCTCTGGGGGCCCAGGGTGATGCTCTGGGGGCCCAGGGTGATGCTCTGGGGACCCAGGGTGATGCTCTGGGGACCCAGGGTGATGCTCTGGGGGCCCCGGGTGATGCTCTGGGGGCCCAGGGTGATGCTCTGGGGGCCCAGGGTGATGCTCTGGGGGCCCAGGGTGATGCGCTGGGGACCCAGGGTGATGCTCTGGGGGCCCAGGGTGATGCTCTGGGGGCCCAGGGTGATGCTCTGGGGACCCAGGGTGATGCTCTGGGGGCCCAGGGCGATGCTCTGGGGGCCCAGGGTGATGCTCTGGGGGCCCCGGGTGATGCTCTGGGGGCCCAGGGTGATGCTCTGGGGGCCCAGGGTGATGCTCTGGGGACCCAGGGTGATGCTCTGGGGGCCCAGGGCGATGCTCTGGGGGCCCAGGGCGATGCTCTGGGGACCCAGGGTGATGCTCTGGGGACCCAGGGTGATGCTCTGGGGACCCAGGGTGATGCTCTGGGGGCCCAGGGCGATGCTCTGGGGGCCCAGGGTGATGCTCTGGGGGCCCAGGGTGATGCTCTGGGGGCCCAGGGCGATGCTCTGGGGACCCAGGGTGATGCTCTGGGGACCCAGGGTGATGCGCTGGGGGCCCAGGGTGATGCTCTGGGGACCCAGGGTGATGCTCTGGGGGCCCAGGGTGATGCTCTGGGGGCCCAGGGTGATGCTCTGGGGGCCCCGGGTGATGCTCTGGGGGCCCAGGGTGATGCTCTGGGGGCCCAGGGTGATGCTCTGGGGACCCAGGGTGATGCTCTGGGGGCCCAGGGAGATGCTCTGGGGGCCCAGGGTGATGCTCTGGGGGCCCAGGATGATGCTCTGGGGGCCCCGGGTGATGCTCTGGGGGCCCCGGGTGATGCTCTGGGGGCCCAGGGTGATGCTCTGGGGACCCAGGGTGATGCTCTGGGGGCCCCGGGTGATGCTCTGGGGGCCCAGGGTGATGCTCTGGGGGCCCAGGGTGATGCTCTGGGGGCCCAGGGTGATGCTCTGGGGCCCCCGGGTGATGCTCTGGGGACCCAGGGTGATGCTCTGGGGGCCCAGGGTGATGCTCTGGGGGCCCAGGGTGATGCTCTGGGGGCCCAGGGTGATGCTCTGGGGGCCCCGGGTGATGCTCTGGGGGCCCAGGGTGATGCTCTGGGGACCCAGGGTGATGCTCTGGGGACCCAGGGTGATGCTCTGGGGACCCAGGGTGATGCTCTGGGGGCCCAGGGTGATGCTCTGGGGGCCCAGGGTGATGCTCTGGGGGCCCAGGGTGATGCTGTGGGGACCCAGGGTGATGCTCTGGGGACCCAGGTTCAAATCCCACCTCTGCAGATGGTGAAATTTGAATTTACTGAAATCTGAAATTAAAAGTCTAATGATGACCTTGAAATCATTGTCGATTGTGGTAAAAACCCATCTGGGTCACTAATGTCCTTTAGGGAAGGAAATCAGCCGTCCTTACCCAGTCTGACCTACATGTGACTCCAGACTCTCAGTAATGTGGTTGACTCTTAAAATAGCACTCAGCTGAAGGGCAATTAGGGATGGGTACCAAATGCTGGCCCCGCCCAGTCACAACCCTATCCCATGAAAGAATAAGGAAATAAACTTGGCTGCCCCATGACAATGTTGCAGTGGGAGCTGTGTGCCTGCTGGTGGTCACCTCGGCCTGGCCTGTGTAGTGCAGACCCCTGGAGATGTAGCCCACTTCCCATCCGATCTGAACCTGGATTAACCCCTGCGTCCAAACAGCGGCTTCGTTAGTGCGTCAGATTTGAAGTTTGATCTTTATGGGGATATCCTGGTACAGGGGAAGCTGATCCAGTTCTCACGTTCTGGGCTGACACATCGATGGCTGTGAAAATTAATGTGTGGAAGGGTCATTTTTATTTGTTTTCATTGCTCAGATATCTGGATGATATTAACTGCGAAAGGCGAGCAGTTACCAGGAACACATCTGCTGCAAAGACAGAAAGTGAGAGTGAGGCGGAGAATCGTGAAGAGGAATCATGTTTAAATAATGAAGAATCTTCAGATGTGAAATAACAGACACACATTGAGAAAGAGGAATTTGGTGAAGTTACTGCAACCTTCAGTCAAAAGCTGAATAAAGGTCAAATTGATTCTCATGGTTTCAGTCTGCTCATTGGAATTGGGTGAAGGCAGGGGGAATCCACTGGCACTGGGAGAGCGGGGGGAATCCACTGGCACTGGGAGAGCGGGGGGAATCCACTGGCACTGGGAAGGTGGGGGGAATCCACTGGCACTGGGAAGGTGGGGGGAATCCACTGGCACTGGGAAGGTGGGGGGAATCCACTGGCACTGGGAGAGCGGGGGGAATCCACTGGCACTGGGAGAGCGGGGGGAATCCACAGGCACTGGGAAGGTGGGGGGAATCCACTGGCACTGGGAGAGCGGGGGGAATCCACTGGCACTGGGAGAGTGGGGGGAATCCACTGGCACTGGGAGAGCGGGGGGAATCCACTGGCACTGGGAGAGCGGGGGGAGTCCACTGGCACTGGGAGAGCGGGGGGAATCCACTGGCACTGGGAGAGCGGGGGGAATCCACTGGCACTGGGAGAGCGGGGGGAATCCACTGGCACTGGGAGAGCGGGGGGGATCCACTGGCACTGGGAAGGTGGGGGGAATCCACTGGCACTGGGAAGGTGGGGGGAATCCATTGACACTGGGAGAGTGGGGGGAATCCACTGGCACTGGGAGAGCGGGGGGAATCCACTGGCACTGGGAGAGCGGGGGGAATCCACTGGCACTGGGAAGGTGGGGGGAATCCACTGGCACTGGGAAGGTGGGGGATCCACTGGCACTGGGAGAGTAGGGGAATCCACTGGCACTGTGAGAGCGGGGGAATCCACTGGCACTGGGAAGGTGGGGGAATCCACTGGCACTGGGAGAGCGGGGGAATCCACTGGCACTGGGAAGGTGGGGGGAATCCACTGGCACTGGGAAGGTGGGGGGGGATCCACTGGCACTGGGAAGGTGGGGGAATCCACTGGCACTGGGAGAGCGGGGGGAATCCACTGGCACTGGGAAGGTGGGGGGAATCCACTGGCACTGGGAAGGTGGGGGGGGAGAAAATCCACTGGCACTGGGAAGGTGGGGGGAATCCACTGACACTGGGAGAGTGGGGGGAATCCACTGGCACAGGGAAGGTGTGGGGGGGAATCCACTGGCACTGGGAGAGTGGGGGGAATCCACTGGCACTGTGAGAGTGGGGGGAGTCCACTGGCACTGGGAGAGTGGGGGTAATCCACTGGCACAGGGAGAGTGGGGGGAATCCACTGGCACAGGGAGAATGGGGGGAATCCACTGGCACTGGGGGAGCAGGGGGAATCCACTGGCACTGGGAGAGCAGGGGGAATCCACTGGCACTGGGAGAGTGGGGGGGATTACTGGCACTGGGAGAGTGGGGGGAATCCACTGGCACTGAGAGAGTGGATGGAATCCACTGGCACTGGGAGAGTGGATGGAATCCACTGGCACAGGGAGAGTGGGGGGAATCCACTGGCACTGGGAGAGGGGGGAATCCACTGGCACTGGGAGAGTGGGGGAATCCACTGGCACAGGGAGAGCGGGGGAATCCACTGGCACTGGGAGAGTAGGGGAATCCACTGGCACTGGGAGAGTAGGGGAATTACTGGCACTGGGAAGGTGGGGGAAATCACTGGCACTGGGAGAGCGAGGGGAATCCACTGGCACTGGGAGAGCGAGGGGAATCCACTGGCACTGGGAGAGTGGGGGGGAGAGAATCCACTGGCACTGGGAATGTGGGGGAATCCACTGGCACTGGGAGAGCGGGGAGAATCCTCTGGCACTGGGAGAGCGGGGGAATCCATTGGCACTGGGAGAGTGGGGGAATCCACTGGCACTGGGAATCCACTGGCACTGGGAGAGCAGGGGGAATCCTCTGGCACTGGGAGAGCGGGGGAATCCACTGGCACTGGGAGAGTGGGTGAATCAACTGGCAATGGGAGAGCGGGGAGAATCCACTGGCACTGGGAGAGTGGGGGGAATTTACTGGCACTGGGATAGTGGGGGGGGGAATCCACTGGCACTGGGAGAGGAGGGGGGGTCCACTGGCACTGGGAAAGGGGGGATCCACTAGCACTGGGAGAGCGGGGGTCCACTGGCACTGGGAGAGGGGGGATCCACTGGCACTGGGAGAGCGGGGGAATCCACTGGCACTGGGAGAGCAGGGGAATCCACTGGCACTGGGAGAGTGGGGGAATCAACTGGCACTGGGAGAGCGGGAGGAATCCTCTGGAACTGGGAGAGTGGGGGAATCCACTGGCACTGGGAGAGTGGGGGGGAATCCACTGGCACTGGGAAGGTGGGGGGAATCCACTGGCACTGGGAGAGTGGGGGAATCCACTGGCACTGGAAGAGCACGGGGGGGGGGGGGAATCCTCTGGCACTGGGAGAGTGGGGGAATCCACTGGCACTGGGAGAGGGGGGGGGGATCCACTGGCACTGGGAAGGTGGGGGGAATCCACTGGCACTGGGAGAGCGGGGGGAATCCTCTGGCACTGGGAGAACGGGGGAATCCACTGGCACTGGGAGAGTGGGGGAATCCACTGGCACTGGGAGAGCGGGGGAATCCATGGGCACTGGGAAAGTGGGGGAATCCACTGGCACTGGGAGAGTGGGGGGAATCCACTGGCATTGGGAGAGTGGGGGGAACCCACTGGCATTGGGAGAGTGGGGGGAACCCACTGGCATTGGGAGAGGGGGGGAATCCACTGGCACTGGGAGAGCGGGGGGGGGGGTCTACTGGCACTGGGAGAGCGGGGGAATCCACTGGCACTGGGAGAGTGGGGGGTAATCCACTGGCACTGGGAGAGTGGGGGGTAATCCACTGGCACTGGGAGAGTGGGGGAATTACTGGCACTGGGAGAGAATACACAATCCACTGTCACTGAGAGGGAATACACAATCCACTGTCACTGGGAGAGGATACACAATCCACTGTCACTGGGAGGGAATACACAATCCACTGTCACTGGGAGGGAATACACAATCCACTGTCACTGGGAGGGAATACACAATCCACTGCCACTGGGAGAGGATACACAATCCACTGTCACTGGGAGAGAATACACAATCCACTGTAACCGGGAGGGAATACACAATCCACTGTCACTGGGAGAGAACACACAATCCACTGTCACTGGGAGGGAATACACAATCCACTGTCACTGGGAGAGAATACACAATCCACTGTCACTGGGAGGGAATACACACTCCACTGGCACTGGGAGAGAATACACACTCCTCTGTGACTGCGATGGAGATATAATTGCTTTCCGGAAGGGATTTGAATCTGCTTGTTGAAAACCAGATCACAGGAACCAAGACCAGTTTTAGTCGCATGAGAATGCAGTGCGCTGGGCAAAGCCTTTGAATAGAGGTTTTGGGATCAGTGGATTTCGTTACTGAATTGGAGCAGTTCAGGGGGAATGCATTAAGTTTATGCATTTTTAAGAAAATATTTTATTAAGGCATTTATAATTTTAACACTTTAAAACTGAAATATCCAACAAACACAAAAACACAATAACATAACCATCACGGCCCCCCCGGCCAGACACATTGGTTTTCCTATTCTTATTTGTCACTTCCATGCCTCCCCCTTTACCCCCCCCCCCCTCCCCATACCCGGCTGACAAACTAATTTTCCTTCAATAAGTTGGCGAACGGCTGCCACCTCCGAGCGAACCCCTGTAACAAACTCCTCCAACCTGAGAAACCCAGGCCATGTCACTGACCCAGACACCAGACTTTGGGTGCTCCGAGTCTCTCCATCCCAGCAGAAGGGCAGCACGGTAGCATGGTGGTTAGCATAAATGCTTCACAGCTCCAGGGTCCCAGGTTCGATTCCCCGCTGGGTCACTGTCTGTGCGGAGTCTGCACATCCTCCCCGTGTGTGCGTGGGTTTCCTCCGGGTGCTCCGGTTTCCTCCCACAGTCCAAAGATGTGCGGGTTAGGTGGATTGGCCATGCTAAATTGCCCGTGGTGTCCTAAAAAAATAAGGTTAATGGGGGTTGTTGGGTTACTGGCATAGGTATACGTGGGCTTGAGTAGGGTGATCATTGCTCGGCACAACATCGAGGGCCGAAGGGCCTGTTCTGTGCTGTACTGTTCTATGTTCTAATTCTAATCCGTCTCCGGGACACCAGGGAGGCAAAGTCCAAAACGTCGGCCTCTCTCCCGCCCTGGGCTCCCGGATCTTCCGACACTCCAAATATTGCCACGTCTGGACTCGGAGTCACCCTCCCTCCCAGGACCTCAGACATGGCATCCGCGAATCCCTGCCGAAATCCCCTCAGCCTCGGACAGGCCAAGAACACGTGCACGTGATTCACAGGACCCCCTCCTCCACATCTGTCCTCCACCTCCTCACAAATCCTGCTCATCCGGGCCACAGTCATCTGAGGCCCGTGGACCACCTTGAACTGGATCCGGCTGAGCCTGGCGCGTGACGAGGATACATTGACTCTTCTCAGGGCTTCTCCACCCATAACCCAGCCTCCAACTCCCCTCCCAACTCGTCCTCCCACTTCCTCTTCACCTCCACTAATGAAAATCCTTCCCACTCCATCAGTTCCTTATATATTTCCGAGACTCTCCCCTCCACAACTCCTGTTTTTGACATCACCCTTATCCTGTCGCCCCCTTAGTGGGAGACGCGGGAAGCCCGGGATCTGGCTCCGAACAATATACCATTCCCACCCGGTAACTCAAACTCCTCCTCCAGCTCCTCCAGGCTCGGGAAGCCCTCCTCAATAAAAAATATTTCCAATTTCTCTCGATCCCTGCCTGCTGCCACCTCCTGAAGCCTCTGTCCAGCCCCCCCCCGGAGCGAACCGGTGATTGTCCCAGATCGGTGACCACACCGAAGCCCCCTCCAGTCTCATGTGCTGCCTCCATTGCCCCCTCACCCTCAGGGCTGCCACTATCTCTGGGCTTGTGGAATACCGAGCCGGCGAGAACGGCAGACGTTCCGCCAACAAAGCCTTCAGACTCGTGCCCTTGCAAGATGCCGCCTCTACCCGCACCCACATCGGCCCCTCCCCCACTACCACTTCCTAACCATCAATACGTCAGCCGCCCAGTAATCGTTGATAAAGTTCTGAAGGGCCAATCCCCCTCCCCCCACCCCCACTCAAGAAGGACCGTCTTCACCCGCGGGATTTTCCCAGCCAAGATAAAGCCCGAGATCGCCCAATTCACCTTCTGAACAAACGCCTGGAGATACTGAAAAGTGAACAGATATTTTGGGAGGACTGTCATCTTCACTGTCTGTACCCTCCCCGCCAGTGACAGTGGGAGCACGTCCCACCTACCGGAATCCCCTTTCACCTGCTCTCTTAATCTGCCCAAATTTAGTTTATGAAGCTGACCCCAGATCTGTCATGATATGCAGACACACACACACACACACACATAATGATATACAGACAAGCAGCTAATGGACACAGGGAACAGGACATAACCAATAAGCAGGCAGGACACTCAGGGGTAGCACGGTAGCATTGTGGATAGCACAAATGCTTCACAGCTCCAGGGTCCCAGGTTCGATTCCGGCTTGGGTCACTGTCTGTGTGGAGTCTGCACATCCTCCCCGTGTGTGCGTGGATTTCCTCCGGGTGCTCCGGTTTCCTCCCACAGTCCAAAGATGTGCAGGTTAGGTGGATTGGCCATGATAAATTGCCCTTAGTGTCCAAAATTGCCCTTAGTGTTGGGTGGGTCGGTGGGTTATGGGGATAAGGTGGAGGTGTTGACCTTGGGTAGGGTGCTCTTTCCAAGAGCCGGTGCAGACTCGATGGGCCGAGTGGCCTCCTTCTGCACTGTAAATTCAATGAGAACTTTGCAGTTTCTAAGGCCTGGCCCATAACACACTGCGGACAAACAGCACTCACAGTGCAGACAGGCAGCACTCACAGTGCAGACAGGCAGCACTCACAGTGCAGACAGGCAGCACTCACAGTGCAGACAGGCAGCACTCACAGTGCAGACAGGCAGCTCTCACAGTGCAGACAGGCAGCACTCACAGTGTGGACAGGCAGCATTCACAGTGCAGACACGCAGCACTCACAGTGCAGACAGGCAGCACTCACAGTGCAGACAGGCAGCACTCACAGTGCAGACAGGCAGCACTCACAGTGCAGACAGGCTGCTGTCACAATGCAGACAGGCAGCACTCACAGCGCAGACAAACAGCACTCACAGTGCAGACAGGCAGCACTCACAGTGCAGACAGGCAGCACTCACAGTGCAGACAAACAGCACTCACAGCGCAGACAGGCAGCATTCACAGTGCAGACAGGCAGCACTCACAGGGCAGACAGGCAGCTCTCACAGTGCAGACAGGCAGCACTCACAGGGCAGACAGGCAGCACTCACAGTGCAGACAGGCAGCACTCACAGTGCAGACAGGCAGCGCTCACAGTGCAGACAGGCAGCACTCACAGTGCGGACAAACAGCACTCACAGTGCAGACAGGCAGCACTCACAGGGCAGACAGACAGCACTCACAGTGCAGACAGGCAGCACTCACAGTGCAGACAGGCAGCACTCACAGTGCAGACAGGCAGCACTCACAGGGCAGACAGGCAGCTCTCACAGTGCAGACAGGCAGCACTCACAGTGCAGACAGGCAGCTCTCACAGTGCAGACAGGCAGCATTCACAGTGCAGACAGGCAGCACTCACAGTGCAGACAGGCAGCATCCACAGTGCAGACAAGCAGCACTCACAGTGCAGACAGGCAGCATTCACAGTGCAGACAGGCAGCACTCACAGTGCAGACAGACAGCACTCACAGTGCGGACAGGCAGCTCTCACAGTGCAGACAGGCAGCACTCACAGTGCAGACAGGCAGCACTCACAGTGCAGACACACAGCACTCACAGTGCAGACAGGCAGCACTCACAGTGCAGACAAGCAGCGCTCACGGTGCAGACAGGCAGCACTCACAGTGCAGACAGGCAGCACTCACAGTGCAGACAGGCTGCTGTCACAATGCAGACAGGCAGCACTCACAGTGCAGACAGGCAGCACTCACAGTGCAGACAGGCAGCACTCACAGTGCAGAGAAACAGCACTCACTGTGCAGACAGGCAGCACTCACAGTGCAGACAGGCAGCACTCACAGTGCAGACACGCAGCGCTCACAGTGCAGACAGGCAGCACTCACAGTGCAGACAGGCAGCACTCACAGGGCAGACAGGCAGCACTCACAGTGCAGACAGGCAGCACTCACAGTGCAGACAGGCAGCACTCACAGTGCAGACAGGCAGCACTCACAGTGCAGACAGGCAGCACTCACAGTGCAGACAGGCAGCACTCACAGTGCAGACAGGCAGCACTCACAGTGCAGACAGGCAGCGCTCACAGTGCAGACAGGCAGCACTCACAGTGCAGACAGGCAGCACTCACAGTGCAGACAGGCAGCACTCACAGTGCAGACAGGCAGCACTCACAGTGCAGACAGGCAGCTCTCACAGTGCAGACAGGCAGCACTCACAGTGCAGACAGGCAGCACTCACAGTGCAGACAGGCAGCACTCAGTGCAGACAGGCAGCACTCACAGTGCAGACAGGCAGCTCTCACAGTGCAGACAGGCAGCACTCACAGTGCAGACAGGCAGCTCTCACAGTGCAGACAGGCAGCACTCACAGTGCAGACAGGCAGCACTCACAGTGCAGACAGGCAGCAATCACAGTGCAGACAGGCAGCACTCACAGTGCAGACAGGCAGCGCTCACAGTGCAGACACGCAGCATTCACAGTGCAGAACATGTCTGGAGCAGAGAGCAACATCCCTCCTGACATTGGATTTGTTCCCAACTCGCTTGTTTAGCTCACTGGGCTAAATCGCTGGCTTTTAAAGCAGACCAAGCAGGCCAGCAGCACGGTTCAATTCCCGTAACAGCCTCCCCGGACAGGCGCCGGAATAGAACATAGAACGATACAGCGCAGTACAGGCCCTTCGGCCCTCGATGTTGCACCGACATAGAAAAAAAACTAAAGGCCATCTAACCTACACTATGCCCTTATCATCCATATGCTTATCCAATAAATTTTTAAATGCCCTCAATGTTGGCGAGTTCACTACTGTTGCAGATAGGGCATTCCACGGCCTCACCACTCTTTGCGTAAAAAACCCACCTCTGACCTCTGTCCTATATCTATTACCCCTCAATTTAAGGCTATGTCCCCTCGTGCTAGCCACCTCCATCCGCGGGAGAAGGCTCTCGCTGTCCACCCTATCTAACCCTCTGATCATTTTGTATGCCTCTATTAAGTCACCTCTTAACCTTCTTCTCTCTAACGAAAACAACCTCAAGTCCATCAGCCTTTCCTCATAAGATTTTCCCTCCATACCAGGCAACATCCTGGTAAATCTCCTCGGCACCCGTTCCAAAGCTTCCACGTCCTTCCTATAATGAGGCGACCAGAACTGTACGCAATACTCCAAATGCAGCCGTACGAGAGTTTTGTACAACTGCAACATGACCTCATGGCTCCGGAACTCAATCCCTCTACCAATAAAGGCCAACACACCATAGGCCTTCTTCACAACCCTATCAACCTGGGTGGCAACTTTCAGGGATCTATGTATATGGACACCGAGATCCCTCTGCTCATCCACACTACCAAGAATTTTACCATTAGCCAAATATTCCGCATTCCTGTTATTCTTTCCAAAGTGAATCACCTCACACTTCTCCACATTAAACTCCATTTGCCACCTCTCAGCCCAGCTCTGCAGCTTATCTATGTCCCTCTGTAACCTGCAACATCCTTCCGCACTGTCTACAACTCCACCGACTTTAGTGTCGTCTGCAAATTTACTCACCCATCCTTCTGCGCCCTCCTCTAGGTCATTTATAAAAATGACAAACAGCAACGGCCCCAGAACAGATCCTTGTGGTACGCCACTCGTAACTGAACTCCATTCTGAACATTTCCCATCAACTACCACTCTCTGTCTTCTTTCAACTAGCCAATTTCTGATCCACATCTCTAAATCACCCTCAATCCCCAGCCTCCGTATTTTCTGCAATAGCCGACCGTGGGGAACCTTATCAAACGCTTTACTGAAATCCATATACACCACATCAACTGCTCTACCCTCGTCTACCTGTTCAGTCACCTTCTCAAAGAACTCGATAAGGTTTGTGAGGCATGACCTACCCTTCACAAAACCATGCTGACTATCCCTAATCATATTATTCCTATCTAGATGATTATAAATCGTATCTTTTATAATCCTCTCCAAGACCTTACCCACCACAGACGTTAGGCTCACCGGCCTATAGTTACCGGGGTTATCTCTACTCCCCTTCTTGAACAAAGGGACCACATTTGCTATCCTCCAGTCCTCTGGCACTATTCCTGTAGCCAATGATGACCTAAAAATCAAAGCCAAAGGCTCAGCAATCTCTTCCCTGGCTTCCCAGAGAATCCTAGGATAAATCCCATCCGGCCCCGGGGACTTATCTATTTTCACCTTGTCCAGAATTGCCAACACTTCTTCCCTACGCACCGCAATGCCATCTATTCTAATAGCCTGGGTCTCAGCATTCTCCTCCACAATATTATCTTTTTCTTGAGTGAATACTGACGAAAAGTATTCATTTAGTATCTCGCTTATCTCCTCAGCCTCCACACACAACTTCCCACCACTGTCCTTGACTGGCCCAACTCTTACCCTAGTCATTCTTTTATTCCTGACATACCTATAGAAAGCTTTTGGGTTTTCCTTGATCCTACCTGCCAAAGACTTCTCATGTCCCCTCCTTGCTCGTCTCAGCTCTCTCTTTAGATCCTTCCTCGCTTCCTTGTAACTATCAAGCCCCCCAACTGAAACTTCATGCCTCATCTTCACATAGGCCTCCTTCTTCCTCTTAACAAGAGATTCCACTTCTTTTGTAAACCACGGTTCCCTCGCTCGACCCCTTCCTCCCTGCCTGACTGGTACGTACTTATCAAGAACATGCAATAGCTGTTCCTTGAACAAGCTCCACATATCCAGTGTGCCCAACCCTTGCAGCCTACTTCTCCAACCAACACATCCTAAGTCATGTCTAATGGCATCATAATTGCCCTTCCCCCAGCTATAACTCTTGCCCTGCGGGGTATACTTATCCCTTTCCATCACTAACGTAAAGGTCACCGAATTGTGGTCACTGTTTCCAAAGTGCTCACCTACCTCCAGATCTAACACCTGGCCTGGTTCATTACCCAAAACCAAATCCAATGTGGCCTCGCCTCTTGTTGGCCTGTCAACATATTGTGTCAGGAAACCCTCCTGCACACATTGTACAAAGAACGACCCATCTAATGTACTCGAACTATATCTTTTCCAGTCAATATTTGGAAAGTTAAAGTCTCCCATAACAACTACCCTGTTACTTTCGCTCTTTTCCAGAATCATCTTCGCCATCCTTTCCTCTACATCCCTAGAACTATTAGGTGGCCTATAGAAAACTCCCAACAGGGTGACCTCTCCTTTCCTGTTTCTAACCTCAGCCCATACTACCTCAGAAGAAGAGTCCCCATCTAGCATCCTTTCCACCATCGTAATACTGTCCTTGACTAGCAGCGCCACACCTCCCCCTCTTTTGCCTCCTTCTCTGAGCTTACTAAAACACCTAAACCCCGGAACCTGCAACAACCATTCCTGTCCCTGCTCTATCCATGTCTCTGAAATGGCCACAACGTCGAAGTCCCAGGTACCAACCCATGCTGCCAGTTCCCCTACCTTATTTCGTATACTCCTGGCATTGAAGTAGACACACTTCAAACCACCTACCTTAACACTGGCACCCTCCTGCGAAGTCAAATCTGTGCTCCTGACCTCTATACTCTCAATCTCCCGTACCCCAAAACTACAATCCAGGTTCCCTTGCCCCTGCTGAATTAGTTGAAACCCCCCCAAAGAGCACTAACAAATCTCCCCCCAGGATATTGGTGCCCCTCAGGTTCAGATGTAGACCATCCTGTCTATAGAGGTCCCACCTTCCCCAGAAAGATCCGCAGTTATCCAGAAATCTGAATCCCTCCCGCCTGCACCATCCCTGTAGCCACGTGTTTAATTGCTCTCTCTCCCTATTCCTCATCTCGCTATCACGTGGCACGGGCAACAACCCAGAGATAACAACTCTGTTTGTTCTCGCTCTGAGCTTCCATCCTAGCTCCCTAAAGGCCTGCCTGACATCCTTGTCCCCTTTCCTACCTATGTCGTTAGTGCCAATGTGGACTACGACTTGGGGCTGCTCCCCCTCCCCCTTAAGGACCCGGAAAACACGATCCGAGACATCACCTACCCTTGCACCTGGGAGGCAACATACCAAACGTGAGTCTCTCTCGCTCCCACAAAATCTCCTATCTGTGCCCCTGACTATTGAGTCCCCAATTACTAAGGGAGATAGAGAACTTAGTGGAGTGGTGCAATGACAACAATCTCTCCCTTAATGCCAGCAAAACTAAAGAGCTGGTCATCGACTTCAGGAAGCATAGTACTGTACACACCCCTGTCAGCATCAACGGAGCCGAGGTAGAGATGGTTAGCAGTTTCAAATTCCTAGGGGTGCACATCACCAAAAATCTATCCTGGTCCAGTCATGTCGACGCTATCACCAAGAAAGCACAACAGCGCCTATACTTCCTCAGGAAACTAAGGAAATTTGGCATGTCCACATTAACCCTTACCAACTTTTACAGATGCACTATAGAGAGCATCCTCTCGGGCTGCATCACAGCCTGGTATGGCAACTGCTCGGCCCAGGACCGCAAGAAACTTCAGAGAGTCGTGAATACCGCCCAATCTATCACACGAACCTGCCTCCCATCCATTGATTCCATCTACACCTCCCGCTGCCGGGGGAAAGCGGGCAGCATAATCAAGGATCCCTCCCACCCGGCTTACTCACTTTTCCAACTTCTTCCATCGGGCAGGAGATACAGAAGTCTGAGAACACGCACGAACAGACTCAAAAACAGCTTCTTCCCCACTGTTACCAGACTCCTAAATGACCCTCTTATGGACTGTCCTCATTAACACTACACCCTGTCTGCTTCATCCGATGCCAATGCTTATGTAGTTACATTGTATATATTGTGTAGCCCTATTATGTATTCTCATGTATTTTCTTGAATTGTTTAATTCCCTTTTCTTCCCATGTACTGAATGATCTGTTGAGCTGCTTGCAGAAAAATACTTTTCACTGTACCTCGGTACACGTGACAATAAACAAATCCAATCCAATCCAATCCAATCCAATCCAGGGGATCGACCGCAGGGGGTCCCTGCACTGACTGCTTCTTCCAAGTGTGGCGACTAGGGGCTTTTCACAGTAACTTCATTGAAGCCTACTCGTGACAATAAGAAATTTTCACTTTTTTCACTTCTTTACCAAGATGGCGGGTGCGCTTCCATCTATGGAGTTAATGTCGCTATTCCATTACCAAGATGGCGCTTGGTATGATTTGCGCCTGCGTATCTTTACAAAGATTGCGGGGACGTTTCTGTCTCCAGCATTGACGCTGCGGTACCTATGCAAATATGGCCGATACACACCTCATTGCGCATGTGTAGCTATACTAAGATGGCGGCTGCGCGCTTACTGTGGAGATGATGCTGCCGCTCCTTTTTCAAGATGGCGGCGCCGGTGCGGCCTGTCTCAATGGCCGTCTCCGCTGAGCTCCGGCTTTGCCGGCCTTTCCCAACCCAACTGCACCCGCTGCAGGTTCTCATCCCCAGCGCGGCCTTCCCGGCCCTTCGCTCGGGAACCCCGCCCAGCCCGGGCTCGGGCTGCGTCCTCTGTCTGCGGAGCGGCCCCGCCTGGGCCCCGGGCCCCGGGCTCCTCATCTCCGCCGTGGTGACTGAGGGGGAGCCCGGGGGGGAGCCAGAGGGCCGGCCGGGGGAGCCAGAGGGCCGGCCGGGGGAGCCCGGGGGGGAGCCAGAGAGCCGGCCGGGGGAGCCAGAGAGCCGGCCGGGGGAGCCAGAGAGCCGGCCGGGGGAGCCAGAGGGCCGGCCGGGGGAGCCAGAGGGCCGGCCGGGGGAGCCAGAGGGCCGGCCGGGGGAGCCAGAGAGCCGGCCGGGGGAGCCAGAGGGCCGGCCGGGGGAGCCAGAGGGCCGGCCGGGGGAGCCCGGGGAGCAGGGGGAGCCAGAGAGCCGGCCGGGGGAGCCCGGGGGGGAGCCAGAGGGCCGGCCGGGGGAGCCAGAGAGCCGGCCGGGGGAGCCCGGGGGGGAGCCCGGGGGGGAGCCAGAGAGCCGGCCGGGGGAGCCCGGGGGGGAGCCAGAGGGCCGGCCGGGGGAGCCCGGGGGGGAGCCAGAGAGCCGGCCGGGGGAGCCCGGGGGGGAGCCAGAGGGCCGGCCGGGGGAGCCCGGGGGGGAGCCAGAGAGCCGGCCGGGGGAGCCAGAGAGCCGGCCGGGGGAGCCAGAGAGCCGGCCGGGGGAGCCCGGGGGGGAGCCAGAGGGCCGGCCGGGGGAGCCCGGGGAGCCAGAGAGCCGGCCGGGGGAGCCAGAGAGCCGGCCGGGGGAGCCAGAGAGCCGGCCGGGGGAGCCCGGGGAGCCCGGGGGGGAGCCAGAGAGCCGGCCGGGGGAGCCAGAGAGCCGGCCGGGGGAGCCAGAGGGCCGGCCGGGGGAGCCAGAGGGCCGGCCGGGGGAGCCAGAGAGCCGGCCGGGGGAGCCAGAGGGCCGGCCGGGGGAGCCAGAGGGCCGGCAGGGGGACAGGGGGTCACAGCAGCAGGGTTCTGAGATTCCCCTCCAGATCTACACCAGCAAACTCTTCCCCAGACATTATGGACTATGGATGGAGGAGGAAATGGAGGAGCAGACCCCGGAGTTGGGGGATGATGCCCTGACATGCCCCTGGATTTCCTTGGTACTATCAGTGCCCATCCTAACCAAGGTGGTGTTGGGTGCCCACAGCAGAGCCAGCCTGTGCTGGGCTGGCTCCCAGAACTTTGCCCATGGCCTTCTGACCCTGACGTGCCAGCGGCAGCAGATTCTGCTGCGGCAGGGCGATGCCCCCATTGTGCCCTATCACCCTTTGTTCGGTGAGGACAGTGGCGAGGTATTTGGTCACCTCATGGAGCTGGTTGTCCTGGAGTGCCAGCCTGTTCTGCAAGGAGTGCTCTCGGTCAATACCAGCCTCCTTCTGACTGAGTTCAAGGATCCCAACCAGCTGCACAGCAATGAGCTCCAGTCAGTGAGGCCAGGCCAGCCACTCTGTGTTTCTGATTTTGCCCATTACACCAGTGCACTTTGGGGGGCTGGCTTCCTCCTGGAGTCCGGTAAAACACTCGACTCCGACATGAAGACTTTCCTACAGGCCTTGGAATGCAGGCTGGAAGTGATGTTGGCTGACTTGTCTGGACTGACCGAGAATGGGAAGCTTCATAGCAGAGCCGTGGCTGATAAACAATACGGCCTGGATGCCGATAACCTGCTGGTCCTGACCAAGCCAGCTCTGCAGCGACTGGGTCTGTTCAACCGTGAGTGGGTCCTCATCTCCTTGCTGGACGTGGCTACGGAGAAGGAGCGGGGGATACAAGCTGAGATGGAGGCAGGAAGCTGCAGCGGTCCGGGGGCATTGGGAAGCAGCCCTGACAGCTGTCTGAATGGGCGGCTGGCCTCGGTCCTTGTGGTGGAAGCGGCAAACAGTGCCTGGCCAGAGTTGGCAGACAACGTGGCAGCAATCTCGCATGCCCTGTGGTTTAACATTTCCAACGGATCTCCGGTGCCAACCTCCAATGGGATGCTGAAACTCAAGGTGGGGAGCTGGAACTTGAGGGAAGGGAAACAGTTCTGTGCTCAATGGATTTGGAAATTTGTTTTTTTTTAAAATAATTTTTATTGAAAAATTTAGAATTTATACAACAATAACGCACCATAGTAAAATACCAAAAATAACAATAATATTAACCATGATGTGGAGATGCCAGCGTTGGACTGGGGTGAGCACAGTAAGAAGTCTTACAACACCAGGTTAAAGTCCAACAGGTTTGTTTCAAACACGAGCTTTCGGAGCACGGCTCCTTCACCTGAAGGCTACACATGCGCAATGAGGTGTGTATCGGCCATATTTGCATAGGTACCGCAGCGTCAATGCTGGAGACAGAAACGTCCCCGCAATCTTTGTAAAGATACGCAGGCGCAAATCATACCAAGCGCCATCTTGGTAATGGAATAGCGACATTAACTCCATAGATGGAAGCGCACCCGCCATCTTGGTAAAGAAGTGAAAAAAGTGAAAATTTCTTATTGTCACGAGTAGGCTTCAATGAAGTTACTGTGAAAAGCCCCTAGTCGCCACATTCCGGCGCCTGTCCGGGGAGGCTGGTACAGGAATTGAACCGTGCTGCTGGCCTGCTTGGTCTGCTTTAAAAGCCAGCGATTTAGCCCAGTGAGCTAAACCAGCGAGTTGGGAACATATCCAATGTCAGGAGGGATGTTGCTCTCTGCTCCAGACATGCTCTGCACTGTGAATACTGCGTGTCTGCGCTGTGAGAGCTGTCTGTCTGCACTGTGAGCGCTGTCTGTCTGCACTGTGAGCGCTGCCTGTCTGCACTGTGAGAGCTGTCTGTCTGCACTGTGAGAGCTGTCTGTCTGCACTGTGAGAGCTGTCTGTCTGCACTGTGAGCGCTGTCTGTCTGCACTGTGAGCGCTGCCTGTCTGCACTGTGAGAGCTGTCTGTCTGCACTGTGAGAGCTGTCTGTCTGCACTGTGAGCGCTGTCTGTCTGCACTGTGAGCGCTGTCTGTCTGCACTGTGAGCGCTGTCTGTCTGCACTGTGAGCGCTGCCTGTCTGCACTGTGAGCGCTGCCTGTCTGCACTGTGAGCGCTGCCTGTCTGCACTGTGAGCGCTGCCTGTCTGCACTGTGAGCGCTGCCTGTCTGCACTGTGAGCGCTGCCTGTCTGCACTGTGAGCGCTGCCTGTCTGCACTGTGAGCGCTGCCTGTCTGCACTGTGAGTGCCGCCTGTCCGCACTGTGAGTGCCGCCTGTCCGCACTGTGAGTGCCGCCTGTCCGCACTGTGAGCGCTGCCTGTCTGCACTGTGAGCGCTGCCTGTCTGCACTGTGAGCGCTGCCTGTCTGCACTGTGAGAGCTGCCTGTCTGCACTGTGAGCGCTGCCTGTCTGCACTGTGAGAGCTGCCTGTCTGCACTGTGAGTGCTGCCTGTCTGCACTGTGATTGCTGACTGTCTGCACTGTGAGTGCTGCCTGTCTGCACTGTGAGTGCTGCCTGTCCGCACTGTGAGAGCTGCCTGTCTGCACTGTGAGCGCTGCCTGTCTGCACTGTGAGCGCTGCCTGTCTGCACTGTGAGAGCTGCCTGTCTGCACTGTGAGCGCTGCCTGTCTGCACTGTGAGCGCTGCCTGTCTGCACTGTGAGCGCTGCCTGTCTGCACTGTGAGCGCTGCCTGTCTGCACTGTGAGCGCTGCCTGTCTGCACTGTGCTCCGAGCCGTGCTCCGAAAGCTCGTGTTTGAAACAAACCTGTTGGACTTTAACCTGGTGTTGTAAGACTTCTTACAATAATATTAACAATCATAAACATTCGCCCCACCTCCATGAACAGCCAGGAAGTCCAGAAAAGGCTGCCATTGTTTATAGAACCCTTGTATTGATCCTCTCAGGGCAAATTTGACCCTTTCCAATTTTATAAATCCTGCCATGTCACTGATCCAGGTCTCCACACTTGGGGGCCTTGCATCCTTCCACTGTAGCAGAATCCTTTGTCGGGCTACTAGGGACGCAAAGGCCAGGACACCGGCCTCTTTCGCCTCCTGCAGTCCCGGCTCTACCGCAACCCCAAAAATCGCGAGTCCCCACCCTTGTTTGACCCTGGATCCAACCACCCTCGACACCGTCCCCGCCACCCCCTTCCAGAATTCTTCCAGTGCTGGGCGTGGTTCGCTGGACTCCCCGAACATCTGGTGCACCTGTCCTCACCCCCAAAGAACCTACTCATCCTAGTCCCAGACATGTGGGCCCGGTGCAGCACCTTAAATTGGATGAGACTAAGCCTCGCACATGAGGAGGAAGAGTTAACTCTCTCCAAGGCATCCGCCCAAGTCCCGTCCTCTATCTGCTCCCCATGTTCCTCCTCCCATTTAGCCTTCAGCTCCTCCACTGACGACTCCTCCACCTCCTGCATTACCTTATAGATGTCAGACACCTTCCCCTCTCCGACCCTCACCCCCGAAAGCACTCTGTCCATCGTCCCCTGCGACGGCAGCAGAGGGAATCCCTCTACCTGTCGCCTAGCAAACGCCTTTACCTGCAAGTATCTGAACATGTTCCCTTGGGGAAAGCCAAATTTATCTTCCAGTTCCCCCAGGCCCGCAAACCTCCCGCCAATAAACAGGTCCCTCAATTTACTGATGCCCACCCTTTGCCACCCCCAAAATCCCCCATCCTTGTTCCCCGGGATGAACCGATGGTTGCCACCCAGTGGAGCCTCCATCGAGCCCCCTGTTTCCCCCCCATGCCGTCTCCACTGTCCCCAGATTCTTAGGGTCGCCGCCACCACCGGGCTCGTGGTATACCTTTTAGGGGAGAGCGGCAACGGCGCCGTTACTATGGCACCCAGGCTCGTACCTCTACATGACGCCATCTCCATTCTTTTCCACGCCGCCCCTCCCCCCTCCATCACCCATTTACGCACCATTGACACATTGGCCGCCCAATAGTACCCCAGAAGGTTGGGCAGCGCCAGCCCGCCTCTATCCCTCCCTCGCTCCAGGATCACCCTCTTCACTCTCGGAGTCCCATGTGCCCACACAAAGCTCAAAATACTGCTAGTCACTCTCCTAAAGAAAGCCCTGGGGATAAAGATGGGCAGGCACTGACAGAGGAACAAGAACCTCGGCAGCACCGTCATTTTGACGGACTGCACCCTCCCCGCCAACGATAATGGCAGCATGTCCCACCTCTTGAACTCCTCCTCCATCTGATCTACAAGTCTGGTGAAATTATGTTTGTGAAGAGTCCCCCAGTCCCTGGCCACCTGCACTCCCAGGTACCTAAAGCTCTCCCCTGCCCGCCTAAGCGGGAGCCTACCAATTCCTTCCTCCTGGTCTCCAGGGTGCACCACAAACACCTCACTCTTGCCTAAATTTAATTTATAACCTGAAAAGGTCCCAAACTAGCAGCTCCATCACCCCCGGCATCCCTCCCACCGGGTCCGCCACATACAGTAACAGGTCATCGGCATACAACGACACCCTATGTTCCTCTCCACCTCGCACCAAGCCTCTCCACCTCTCTGAATCCCTCAATGCCATCGCCAGCGGCTCGATTGCCAATGCAAACAACAAGGGGGACAGGGGGCAACCCTGCCTGGTCCCTCGGTAAAGCCGGAAGTACTCCGACCTCCTCCTATTCGTGGCCACGCACGCCATTGGGGCTTCATATAGCAGCCTTACCCATCTAATGAACCCTTCACCAAATCCAAACCTCCCCAACACCTCCCATAGGTACCCCCACTCCACTCTATCGAAGGCTTTCTCCGCATCCAGCGCCACCACTATCTCTGCCTCCCCCTCAATCGCCGGCATCATGATGACATTCAACAATCTCCACACATTCGTGTTCAGCTGCCTTCCCTTCACAAACCCTGTCTGGTCCTCGTGTACAACCCCTGGCACACAGTCCTCTATCCTGGTGGCCAGGATTTTTGCCAGGACCTTAGCATCCACGTTGAGGAGAGATATGGGCCTGTATGAACCACACTGCTGGGGGTCCTTGTTCCTCTTTAAAATTAACGAGATCAGCGCCCGCGACATCGTCGGGGGCAAAGTGCCCCCTTCCCACGCTTCATTGAGTGTCCGCACCAGTAAGGGGCCCACTAAGTCCACAAACTTTTTATAAAATTCCACCGGGAACCCATCCGGCCCCGATGCCTTCCCTGACTGCATCTGCCCGATCCCCTTAACTAGCTCCTCCAGCTCAATCGGCGCCCCCAACCCCTCCACCTGCTCCTCCTGCACCTTCGGGAAAGATAGCCCGTCGAGAAACCTCTCCATTCCCCTCCTCTCCACCGTTGGATCTGACCGGTACAGTTCCCCGTAAAAGTCCTTGAAGACCTCATTCACCTCTACCCCCCTTCCGCACCACATTCCCACTCTTATCTCTCACTCCAGCAATTTCCTTAGCCGCATCCCACTTGTGGAGCTGATGAGCCAGCATCCTACTCGCCTTTTCACCATGTTCGTACACTGCCCCTTGTGCCTTCCTCCACTGTGCCTCCGCCTTTCTAGTGGT
>NC_052151.1:252049-282222 GCF_902713615.1 Scyliorhinus canicula | reverse complement strand
ACACAGATATACATGCACACAGATATACACGCACACAGATATACACACACAGATATACACGCACACATATACACGCACACATATACACGCAAACAGATACACAGAGATATACACACACAGATACACGCACACAGATATACACGCACACAGATACACACACAGATATACATGCACACAGATATACACACACACAGATTTACACACAGATATACACACACAGATACACGCACACAGATACACGCACACAGATATACACGCACACAGATACACACAGATATACACGCACACATATACACGCACACAGATATACACGCACATAGATACACGCACACTGATATACACGTACACAGATTTACACGCACACAGATATACATGCACACAGATATGCACGCGCACAGATATGCACGCGCACAGATATACAGGTGCACAGATATACAGGTGCACAGATATACACGTGCACAGATATACACGCGCACAGATATACACGCACACAGATATACACGCACATAGATATACACGAACACAGATATACATGCACACAGATATACACGCACACAGATATAAACGCACAAAGATACACACACAGATATACACACCGATATACACACAGACAAATACACACACACAGATACACACACACAGATACACACAGACAAATACACGCAGACAGATACACACACATACACACGCACACAGATATACACGCACACAGATATACACGCACACAGATATACACGCACACAGATACACACAGACAAATACACGGATACACACACACAGATACACACGCACACAGATATACACGCACACAGATATACTCACACACAGATAACACACAGATATACACGCACACAGATGTACACACACAGATTACACGCGCACAGATATACACGATCACTGATATACACGCGTACGGATATACACGCGCACGGATATACACGCGCACGGATATACACGCGCACGGAAATACACGCGCACAGATATATACGCGCACAGATATACACGCGCACAGATATACACGCACACATATATACGCACACAGATATACATGCACACAGATATACACGCACACAGATATACACACACATATACACGCACACAGATATACAAGCACACAGATATACACACACACAGATATACACGCACACAGATATACACGCGCACAGATACACACAGATACACACAGATATACACGCACACAGGTATACACGCACACAGATGTACACGCACACAGATATACACGCACACAGATACACACACAGATATACACGCACACAGATATACACGCACACAGATACACACAGATATACACGCACACAGATATACACGCACACAGATATACACGCACACAGATACACACACAGATATACATGCACACAAATATACATGCACACAGATATACACGCACACAGATATACATGCACACAGTTACGCACACACAGATATACACGCACAGATATGCACACATACACACACACAGATATACACGCACACAGATATACACGCACACAGATACACACAGATACACGCACACAGATACATACACACACAGATATACACGCACACAGATACACACACGGATATACACGCACACAGATATACACACAGATATACATGCACACAGATACACACACAGATATACACGCACACAGATATACGCACACAGAAACACACACAGATATACACGCACACAGATATACACGCGCACAGATACACACAGATATACACGCACACAGGTATACACGCACACAGATATACACACACACATACACACAGATATACACGCACACAGATATACACGCACACAGATACACACACAGATATACATGCACACAAATATACATGCACACAGATATACATGCACACAGATATACATGCACAGATATGCACACAGATACACACACAGATATACACGCACACAGATACACACAGATATACACGCACACAGATACACGCACACAGATATACACGCACACAGATACATACACACACAGATATACACGCACACACATATACACGCACACAGATACACACACGGATATACACGCACACAGATATACATGCACACAGATACACACACAGATATACACGCACACAGATATACGCACACAGATACACGCACACAGATACACGCACACAGATATACACGCACACAGATATACACGCACACAGATATACACGCATACAGATATACGCGCACAGATATACACGTGCACGGATATACACGCACACAGATATACATGCACACAGATATACATGCACACAGATATACACGCACACAGATATGCACACACAGATATACACGCACACAGATATACACGCACACAGATATACACGCACACAGATATACACACATACCGATACACGCACACAGATATACATGCACACAGATATACACGCACACACATATACACGCACACAGATACAGGCACACAGATACACGCACACAGATATACACGCACACAGATATACACGCATACCGATACACGCACACAGATATACATGCACACAGATATACCCGCACACACATATACACGCACACAGATACACGCACACAGATATACACGCACACAGATACACACACAGATCTACGCACACACAGATATACACGCACGCATATATACATGCACACAGATATACACACACATATACACACACAGATATACATGCGCGCAGATATATACGCGCACAGATATACACGTGCACAGATATACGCGTGCACAGATATACGCGCGCACAGATATACACTCGCACAGATACACGCACACAGATATACACGCACACAGATATACACACACAGATATACACGTACACAGGTATACAAGCACACAGATATACACGCACACAGATACACACACAGATATAAACTCACAGATATACACGCACAGATATACACGCACACAGTTATACACGCACACAGATAACACACACAGATATACACGCACACAGATATACACGCATACATATACACACAGATATACACGCACACAGATACACACACAGATATACACGCGCGCAGATATATACGCGCACAGATATACACTTGCACAGATATACGCGTGCACAGATATACGCGCGCACAGATATACACGCGCACAGATACACGCACACAGATATACATGCACATAGATATACACACAGATATACACGTACACAGATATACAAGCACACAGATATACACGCACACAGACACACACACAGATATACACGCACAGATATACACGCACACAGATATACACGCACACAGATAACACACACAGATATACACGCACACAGATATACACGCACACATATACACACAGATATACACGCACACAGATACACACACAGATATACATGCACACAGATATACACGCACACAGATATACACACAGATATACACACACAGATACACACACACAGATCTACACGCACACATATACACGCACACAGATATACACACACACAGATATACATGCACGCAGATATACACGCACACAGATACATACACACACAGATATACACACACACAGATGTACACACACACAGATATACACACACAGATATACACGTACACAGATACACACACAGATATACATGCACACTGATATACACGCACACAGATATACACACACAGATACACGCACACAGATATACACGCACACAGATATACACACACAGATATACATGCACACAGATACACACACAGATATACACACACAGATATACACGCATATAGATACACGCACACAGATTTACACGCACACAGATATACGCGCACAGATATACACGTGCACGGATATACACGCACACAGATATACATGCACACAGATATACATGCACACAGATATACACGCACACAGATATGCACACACAGATATACACGCACACAGATATACACGCACACAGATATACACGCACACAGATATACACACATACCGATACACGCACACAGATATACATGCACACAGATATACACACACACACACATATACACGCACACAGATACAGGCACACAGATACACGCACACAGATATACACGCACACAGATATACACGCATACCGATACACGCACACAGATATACATGCACACAGATATACCCGCACACACATATACACGCACACAGATACACACACACAGATATACACGCACACAGATACACACACAGATCTACGCACACACAGATATACACGCACGCATATATACATGCACACAGATATACACACACATATACACACACAGATATACATGCGCGCAGATATATACGCGCACAGATATACACGTGCACAGATATACGCATGCACAGATATACGCGCGCACAGATATACACTCGCACAGATACACGCACACAGATATACACGCACACAGATATACACACACAGATATACACGTACACAGGTATACAAGCACACAGATATACACGCACACAGATACACACACAGATATACACACACAGATATACACGCACAGATATACACGCACACAGATATACACGCACACAGATAACACACACAGATATACACGCACACAGATATACACGCACACATATACACACAGATATACACGCACACAGATACACACACAGATATACACGCGCGCAGATATATACGCGCACAGATATACACTTGCACAGATATACGCGTGCACAGATATACGCGCGCACAGATATACACGCGCACAGATACACGCACACAGATATACACGCACATAGATATACACACAGATATACACGTACACAGATATACAAGCACACAGATATACACGCACACAGATACACACACAGATATACACGCACAGATATACACGCACACAGATATACACGCACACAGATAACACACACAGATATACACGCACACAGATATACACGCACACATATACACACAGATATACACGCACACAGATACACACACAGATATACATGCACACAGATATACACGCACACAGATATACACACAGATATACACACACAGATACACACACACAGATCTACACGCACACATATACACGCACACAGATATACACACACACAGATATACATGCACACAGATATACACGCACACAGATACATACACACACAGATATACACACACACAGATATACACACACACAGATATACACACACAGATATACACGTACACAGATACACACACAGATATACATGCACACTGATATACACGCACACAGATATACACACACAGATACACGCACACAGATATACACGCACACAGATATACACACACAGATATACATGCACACAGATACACACACAGATATACACACACAGATATACACGCATATAGATACACGCACACAGATTTACACGCACACAGATATACATGCGCACAGATATACACGCGCACAGATATGCACGCCCACAGATATACACGAACACAGATATACATGCACACAGATATACACGCACACAGATATAAACACACACAGATACACACACAGATATGCACACCGATATACACACAGATACACACAGACAAATACACACACACAGATACACACAGACCTACACACATATATACACACACACAGATATACACGCACACAGATATACACACACACAGATATACACGCACACAGATATACACGCACACAGATATACACACACAGATATACACGCACACAGATATACAAGCACCCAGATATACACGCACACAGATATACACGCACACAGATATACACGCACACAGATACACGCACACAGATATACACGCACACAGATACATACACACACACAGATACACACGCACACAGATACATACACACACACAGATACACACGCACACAGATATACACACACAGATATACACGCACACAGATATACACGCACACAGATACACACAGATATACACACACACAGATATATATGCACACAGATATACACGCACACAGATATACACGCACACAGATACACACACAGATATACATGCACACAGATATACACGCATACAGATATACACGCACACAGATACACACACACAGATATGCACACAGATACACGCACACAGATATACACGCACACAGATATACATGCACACAGATATACATGCACACAGATATACACGCACACAGATATACACACATAGATATACACGCACACAGATATACACGCACACAGATATACACGCATACCGATACATGCACACAGATATACATGCACACAGATATACACGCACACAGATATACACGCACACAGATACACGCACACAGGTACACGCACACAGATATACACGCACACAGATACACACACAGATCTACACACACACAGATATACACGCACACATATATACATGCACACAGATATACACACACAGATATACACACACAGATATACACGCGCACAGATATACACGCGCACAGATATACGCGCGCACAGATATACGCGCGCACAGATATACGTGCGCACAGATATACATGCGCACAGATATACGCGCGCACAGATATACACGCGCACAGATATACACTCACAGATATACACACACGCACACAGATATACACGCACACAGATATACACACACAGATATACACGCACACAGATATACACGCACACAGACATACACGCACACAGATACACACACAGATATACACACACAGATATACACACACACAGATATACACACACAGATATACACGCACACAGATATACACACACAGATATACACGTGCACAGATATACACGCGCACAGATATACGCGCGCACAGATACACACGCACACAGATACACATGCACACAGATATACACGCACACAGATACACGCACACAGATATACGCACACAGATACACACACACACAGATATACACGCACATAGATATATACGCACACAGATATACACGCACACAGATATACACACACACAGATACACACAGACAAATACACGCACACAGATACACACACACAGATATACACGCACAGATATACACGCACAGATATACACGCACACAGATATACACGCACACAGATACACACACAGATATACACACACACAGATATACACACACACAGATAAACACACACACCGATCCACACACAGATACACACAGACAAATACACGCACACAGATATGCAAAGATTTACGCCCAGATAAGCACAGATATATACACAGATACAGAGATGTACACCGACACAGAGATACACACACAGATACACAGACACAGAGATACACAGACACGGAGATTTTGGCTTTGGCTTCTCTGCCTTACACTTTTCACCCTTACTGCTTTTTGTTTCTGTCCCTGTTTTACTTCCCTCCGACTTCCTGCATTGGTTCCCACGCCCCTGCCGCATTAGCTTAAACCCTCCCCAACAGCACTAGCAAACCCCCCCCCCCCCCCCCCCCCCCCCCCCCGCTCCAGGACATTGGTTCCCTGCCCAGGTGCAGACCGTCCGGTTTGTACTGGTCCCACCTCCCCCAGAACTGGTTCAAATGCTCCAGGAATTTGAATCCCTCCCTCTAGCACCATCTCTCGAGCCACGCATTCATCCTATCTATCCTGACATTCCCACTCTGACTAGCTCTTGGCACTGGTAGCAATCCTGAGATTACTACCTTTGAGGTCCTACTTTTTAATTTAACTCCTAACTCCCTGAATTCAGCATGTAGGACCTCATCCCATTTTTTACCAAGATCGCTGGTGCCTATGTGCACCACGACAGCTGGCTGTTCACTCTACCCCCACCCCCAAGTTTGCTGTTCACCCTTCCCCCACCATCCCCCCCAAGTTGATCTTGGATCAACTGGGCCAGTGGGCCGATGAATGGAAGAGCTTAATTTGGATAAATGTGAGGTGATGCATATTGGGAGATCAAATGGACCTACTCAGTGAATGGTAGGGAGTTGGGGAGAGTTACAGAACAAAGAGATCTAGGGGTACAGGTTCATAGCTCCTTGAAGGTGGAGTGGCAGGTGGACAGGGTGGGGAAGAAGGCATTCAGCAGGCTGGGTTTTATTGGCCAGAATATTGAATACAGGAGTTGGGACGTCTTGTTGAAGACATTGGTAAGACCACACATGGAACACTGTGTACAGTTCTGGTCACCCTATTATAAAAAGGATATTGTTAAACTGGAAAGAGTCCAGAAGAGATTGACGAGGATGCTACCAGGACTTGATGGTCTGAGTTATAAGGAGAGGCTGGATAGGCTGGGACTATTTTCCCTGGAGCGTCGGAGGCTTAGGGGTGATATTATCGAGGTCTATAAAATAATGAGGGGCATAGATAAGGCAGATAATCAACATCTTTCCCCAAAGGTAGAGGAGTCTAGAACTAGAGGGCACAGGTTTAAGGTGAGAGGGGAGAGATACAAAAGGGTCCAGAGGGGCAATGTCTTCACACAGAGGGTGGTGAGTGTCTGGAATGGGCTACCAGAGGCAGTAATAGAGGTGGGTACGATTTTGTCTTTTAAAAAGCATTTGGACAGTTATATGGGAAAGCTGGGTATAGAGGGGTACAAGCCAAATGCGGGCAATTTGGACCAGCTTAGTGATAGAAACTGGGCGACAGGGACAGGTTTGGACCAGCTTAGTGATAGAAACTGGGCGACAGGGACAGGTTTGGACCAGCTTAGTGATAGAAACTGGGCGACAGGGGCAGGTTTGGACCAGCTTAGTGATAGAAACTGGGCGACAGGGACAGGTTTGGACCAGCTTAGTGATAGAAACTGGGCGACAGGGGCAGGTTTGGACCAGCTTAGTGATAGAAACTGGGCGACAGGGGCAGGTTTGGACCAGCTTAGTGATAGAAACTGGGCGACAGGGACAGGTTTGGACCAGCTTAGTGATAGAAACTGGGCGACAGGGGCAGGTTTGGACCAGCTTAGTGATAGAAACTGGGCGACAGGGACAGGTTTGGACCAGCTTAGTGATAGAAACTGGGCGACAGGGACAGGTTTGGACCAGCTTAGTGATAGAAACTGGGCGACAGGGACAGGTTTGGACCAGCTTAGTGATAGAAACTGGGCGACAGGGACAGGTTTGGCCGACAGGCCTGATTCATGCTGTAAACATCTCTGACTCTATTTACGGGATGTGGGCGTCAGGGCCAGCATTTATTGTCCCTCCCGAGTTGTGAGCTGCCTTCTTGAACTGCTGCAGTCCTTGAGGTGTAGGCACACCCACTGTGCTGTTAGGGAGGGAGTTCCAGGATGTTGCCCCAGCGACAGTGAAGGAACGGCCGATATATTTCCCAGTCAGGGTGGGGAGTGACTTGGAGGGGAACCTCCAGATGGTGGGGTTCCCAGGTATCTGTCCTAGATGGCAGTGGTCATGGATTTGGAAGGTGCGGCCTAAGGAAGCTTGGTAGGTTCCTGCACTGCATCTTAACATAAGATAAGAACTAGGAGCAGGAGTAGGCCATCTGGCCCCTCGAGCCTGCTCCGCCATTCAATCAGATCATGGCTGATCTGTTGTGGACTCAGCTCCACTTTCCCGCCCGAACACCATAGTTTTCTTCAAAAAACTATCTATCTTTATCGTGAAAACATCTTGTAGATGGTACACACGGCTGCCACTGTGCGTCGGTGGTGGAGGGTTTGAATGTTTGTGGAAGGGGAGCAATCAAGCGGGGCTGCTTTGTCCTGGATGGTGTTGAGCTTCTTGAATGTTGTTGGAGCTGCGCTCATCCAGGCAAGTGGAGAGTATTCCATTACACTCGTGACAGGGCGGCACGGTAGCACAGGGGTTAGCACTGCTGCTTCACAGCTCCAGGGTCCGAGATTCGATTCCTGGCTTGGGTCACTGTCTGTGCGGAGTCTGCACGTTCTCCCCGTGTCTGCGTGGGTTTCCTCCAGGTGCTCCGGTTTCCTCCCACAAGTCCCGGAAATGTGCTGTTCAAGTAATTCGCACATTCTGAATTCTCCCTCTGTGACCCCGAACAGGCGCCGGAATGTGGTGACTAGGGGATTTTCACAGTAACTTCATTGCTGTGTTAATGTAAGCCGACTTGTGACAATAATAAAGATTATTATTAATACTTGGGCCTTGTAGGTGGTGGACAGGCTTTGGGGCGTCAGGAGGTGAGTTACTCGCTGTAACTCCCAGCTTCTCTTTATAGATTAGACAGTTACATGGGCAGGGTGGGTACAGAGGGATATGGGCCAAATACGGACAAGTGGGACTAGCTTAGTGATAGAAACTGGGTGGCATGGACCAGCTGGGCCGAAGGGCCTGTTACCGTGCTGTAAACATCTATGAATCTAAGCCTTTGACTAGCCCTGGTAGCCACAGTATCAATATGGCTGGGTCCAGTTCAGTTTCTGATCAATGGTTACCCCCAGGATGTTGACTGTGGGGGATTCAGCGATGGTAATGCCGTTGAATGTCAAGGGGTGATGGTTAGATCCTCTCTTGTAGGAGATGGTCATTGCCTGGTAGTTGTGTGGTGTGAATGTAACTTGCCTCTTGTCAGCCCCAAGCCTGGATATTGTCCAGGTCTTGCTGCATTTGGACAGGGACTGCTTCATTATCTGAGGGGTTGTGAATGGTGCTGAACATTGTGCAGTCATCCACAAGCATCTCCACTTCTGACCTTATGATGGGAGGGAGGTCATTGATGAAGCAGCTGAAGATGGCTGGGGCCTAGGACACTACCCTGAGGAACTCCTGCAGTGATGTCCTGGAGCTGAAATGATTGACCTCCACCCACCACAACCATCTCCCTTTGTGCCGGGTATGACCCCAACCAGCGGAGAGTTTCCCCCTGATTCCCATTGACTCCAGTTTAGCTCGGGCTCCATGATGCCACACTCGGTCAAATGCTGCCTTGATGTCAAGGGCAGTCACTCTCACCTCACCTCTGGCATTCAGCTCTATTGTCCATGTTTGAACCAAGGCTGTAATGAGGTCAGGAGCTGAGTGACCCTGGGGGAACCCAAACTGAGTGTCCGTGAGCAGGTTATTGCTGAGTAAGTGCTGCTTGATAGCCCTGTTGCTGACTCCTTCCATCACTTTGCTGCTGATGGAGAGTAGACTGATAGGGCGGTAATTGGCTGGGTTGGATTTGTCCTGTTTCTTGTGTACAGGACACACCTGGGCAATTTCTCACATTGCTGGGTAGATGCCAGTGTTGCAGCTGTACTGGAACAGCTTGGCTAGGGGGGCGGCAAGTTCTGGAGCACAAGTCTATTGCTGGGATATTGTCAGGGCCCGGGGCCTTTGCTGTATCCAGGGCCTTCAGTCGTTTCTTGATATCACACGGAGTGAATCGTATTGGCTGAAGACTGACATCTGTGATGCTGGGGACCTCCGGAGGAGACCGAGATGGATCATCCACTCGGCACTTCTGGCTGAAGATTGTTGCGAATGCCTCAGTTTTCCTTTTGTTCAGATGTGCTGGGCTCCTCCATCATTGAGGAAGGGGATATTTGTGGCGCCTCCTCCTCCAGTGAGTTGTTTAATTGTCCACCATTCACGGTTGGATGTGGCAGGACTGCAGAGCTTAGATCTGATGCGTTGGTTGAGGAATTGCTGAGCTCTGTCTATTACTTGCTGCTTATGCTGTTTGGCTCACAGGCCTGTGTTGTAGCTTCACCAGGTTGACACCTCATTTTATCGGTATGTCTGATGTTGTTCCTGACATGCTCTCCTGCGCTCTTCATTGAACCAGGGTTGATCCCCTGGCTGGGTGGTAATAGTAGACTGGGGGATATGCTGGGCTATGAAGTTAGTGATTGTGGTTGAATACATTTTTGCTGCTGCTGATGGCCCACAGCGCCTCATGGATGCTCAGTCTGGAGTTGCTAGATCAGTTTGAAGTCTATCCCATTTACCACGGTGGTAGTGCCACACAACATGATGGAGGGTATCCTCAATGTGAAGACGGGACTTTGTCTCCACAAGGACTGTGCGGTGGTCACTTCTACCGATACTGTCATGGACAGATCCATCTGCAGCAGGCAGGTTGGTGAGGATGAGGCCAAGTATGTTTTTCCCTCTTGTTGGTTCCCTCACCACCTGCTGCAGACCCAGTCTAGCAGCTATTGTCCTTTAGGACCCGGCCAGCTCGGCCTGTGGTGGTACTGAGCCTCTCTTGGTGATGGACATTGAAGTCCCCCACCCAGAGCACATTCTGTGCGCTTACCACCCTCAGTGCTTCCTCCAAGTGGTGTTCAACATAGAGGAGTAACTGATTCATCAGCTGATGGTGGCCAGCAGCGGTGGCAGCACAGTGGTATACAGTCGGGAGGGAGTTGCCCTGGGAGTCCCCAACATCGACTCTGGACTCTATGAAGCCTCCTGGCTTCAGGTTAAACATGGGCAAGGAAACCTCCTGCAGATTGCCACGTACCGGCCACCATCAGCTGATGAGTCAGTTGCTCCTCCATGTTCAACACCACTTGGAGGAAGCACTGAGGGTGGCAAGGGCACAGAATATGCTCTGGGTATAATGAATGGCGGAGCGGGCCTGAAGGGCTGAATGGCCTCCTCCTGCTTCTATTTTCTATGTTCCCATGTTACCGATGGAATCTCCCCTCATACCAGTCTGTATCGCCATGGATACTCCAGACTGTATCTCCATGGATATTCCAGACTGTATCTCCATGGATATTCCAGTCAGTATCTCCATGGATATTCCAGTCGGTATCTCCATGGATATTCCAGACTATCTCCATGGATATTCCAGACTATCTCCATGGATATTCCAGACTGTATCTCCATGGATATTCCAGTCTGTATCTCCATGGATATTCCAGTCAGTATCTCCATGGATATTCCAGTCGGTATCTCCATGGATATTCCAGACTATCTCCATGGATATTCCAGTCGGTATCTCCATGGATATCCCAGTCGGTATCTCCATGGATATTCCAGTCTGTATCTCCATGGATATTCCAGTCTGTATCTCCATGGATATTCCAGACTGTATCTCCATGGATATTCCAGTCTGTATCTCCATGGATATTCCAGTCTGTATCTCCATGGATATTCCAGACTGTATCTCCATGGATATTCCAGTCTGTATCTCCATGGATATTCCAGACTGTATCTCCATGGATATTCCAGTCGGTATCTCCATGGATATTCCAGTCTGTATCTCCATGGATATTCCAGTCTGTATCTCCATGGATATTCCAGTCAGTATCTCCATGGATATTCCAGTCGGTATCTCCATGGATATTCCAGACTGTATCTCCATGGATATTCCAGTCTGTATCTCCATGGATATTCCAGTCTGTATCTCCATGGATATTCCAGACTGTATCTCCATGGATATTCCAGTCTGTATCTCCATGGATATTCCAGTCTGTATCTCCATGGATATTCCAGTCTGTATCTCCATGGATATTCCAGTCTGTATCTCCATGGATATTCCAGACTGTATCTCCATGGATATTCCAGTCTGTATCTCCATGGATATCCCAGTCAGTATCTCCATGGATATTCCAGTCTGTATCTCCATGGATATTCCAGTCGGTATCTCCATGGATATTCCAGTCAGTATCTCCATGGATATTCCAGTCTGTATCTCCATGGATATTCCTGACTGTATCTCCATGGATATTCCAGACTATCTCCATGGATATTCCAGACTGTATCTCCATGGATATTCCAGACTGTATCTCCATGGATATTCCAGACTATCTCCATGGATATTCCAGACTATCTCCATGGATATTCCAGACTGTATCTCCATGGATATTTCAGACTATCTCCATGGATATTCCAGTCTGTATCTCCATGGATATTCCAGTCTGTATCTCCATGGATATTCCAGTCTGTATCTCCATGGATATTCCAGTCAGTATCTCCATGGATATTCCAGACTATCTCCATGGATATTCCAGTCGGTATCTCCATGGATATTCCAGTCTGTATCTCCATGGATATTCCAGTCAGTATCTCCATGGATATTCCAGTCTGTATCTCCATGGATATCCCAGTCTGTATCTCCATGGATATTCCAGACTGTATCTCCATGGATATTCCAGACTGTATCTCCATGGATATTCCAGTCTGTATCTCCATGGATATCCCAGTCTGTATCTCCATGGATATTCCAGTCTGTATCTCCATGGATATTCCAGTCTGTATCTCCATGGATATTCCAGACTGTATCTCCATGGATATTCCAGTCTGTATCTCCATGGATATTCCAGTCTGTATCTCCATGGATATTCCAGTCTGTATCTCCATGGATATTCCAGTCCGGATCTCCATGGATATTCCAGTCAGTATCTCCATGGATATTCCAGTCTGTATCTCCATGGATATTCCAGTCTGTATCTCCATGGATATTCCAGTCTGTATCTCCATGGATATTCCAGTCAGTATCTCCATGGATATTCCAGTCTGTATCTCCATGGATATTCCAGTCAGTATCTCCATGGATATTCCAGTCAGTATCTCCATGGATATTCCAGTCTGTATCTCCATGGATATTCCAGTCTGTATCTCCATGGATATTCCAGTCTGTATCTCCATGGATATTCCAGTCAGTATCTCCATGGATATTCCAGTCTGTATCTCCATGGATATTCCAGTCAGTATCTCCATGGATATTCCGGTGCTATGTCTTTTCGTCCGACGTCACTTCGTCCAACGACACTTCGTCCACGTCTTTTGGTCCAAAGTCTTTTTGTCCGCCCGTCTTTTGGTCCAACGTCTTTTTGTCCGATGATTTTTTTCGTCAAAGACTTTTTGTGACTTGACTTTTTGTAACTTGCTTAATAGCACTCCACTCCACTCCCCACAATAACTTTTTGTAAATAGAAATCTTCTCTAATGCACATAGCAAGGTATAATATGCAATAAAGGATTTTTATTTTTAAAGGTCTCTTTCCTTTAACGAGCCTCGTTAAAGGATAGTTATTATCGTTCTCTTTCCTTTAACGAGCCTCGTTAAAGGATAGATATTACCGTTCTCTTTCTTAATTCGCAAATAACAAATAATGCTGCTGAGGGGTTTCTTTCTGCGATAAAGCGTTCGGCGGGTGGAGCTCATTTGAATATCCGGAGGTTAATCAAAACTCTGAAGGAAGAGGAAGGGTCCATAATAGGCAAAAAGGCTCAAATTCTTTGGGGAGATCAGTCGACTTCATGTACGCGATATAAGAAAATAACTGAACGCCTCAAAAGATTGGTCGTTCAATATGATTCTACAACAAAAATTGATTTCTTGAGGAATGTTGCTTACAATTTACATCAATTTTAAGTAATTTTGGGAATTTTAAGTAATTAGTAAACTTTTAGATTTTTTAACTGCATTTTTAGATTTTTTATCTGCATTTTTCAACTTGCATTTTACTTGCATTTTATCAATTACTTACATTTTAGCAATTAAATTCACTTGCTGTATTGTACTTGCATTTTATCAATTAAATAGTTTTATACGGAGTTAATTTGTAATTGGATAATTGGACGAAGTGACGTTGGGCCAAAAGACGGGCGGACAAAAAGACGTTGGACCAAAAGACGTGGACGAAGTGTCGTTGGACGAAGTGACGTTGGACGAAAAGACGCGACACGGGATATTCCAGTCGGTATCTCCATGGATATTCCAGTCGGTATCTCCATGGATACTCCAGACTATCTCCATGGATATTCCAGACTGTATCTCCATGGATATTCCAGTCTGTATCTCCATGGATATTCCAGTCTGTATCTCCATGGATATTCCAGTCGGTATCTCCATGGATATTCCAGTCGGTATCTCCATGGATATTCCAGTCTGTATCTCCATGGATATTCCAGTCTGTATCTCCATGGATATTCCAGTCTGTATCTCCATGGATATTCCAGACTGTATCTCCATGGATATTCCAGTCTGTATCTCCATGGATATTCCAGTCTGTATCTCCATGGATATTCCAGTCTGTATCTCCATGGATATTCCAGTCTGTATCTCCATGGATATTCCAGTCTGTATCTCCATGGATATTCCAGACTGTATCTCCATGGATATTCCAGTCTGTATCTCCATGGATATTCCAGTCTGTATCTCCATGGATATTCCAGTCTGTATCTCCATGGATATTCCAGACTGTATCTCCATGGATATTCCAGTCGGTATCTCCATGGATATTCCAGTCTGTATCTCCATGGATATTCCAGACTGTATCTCCATGGATATTCCAGTCTGTATCTCCATGGATATTCCAGTCGGTATCTCCATGGATATTCCAGTCGGTATCTCCATGGATATTCCAGACTATCTCCATGGATATTCCAGACTGTATCTCCATGGATATTCCAGTCTGTATCTCCATGGATATTCCAGACTGTATCTCCATGGATATTCCAGTCTGTATCTCCATGGATATTCCAGTCTGTATCTCCATGGATATTCCAGACTATCTCCATGGATATTCCAGACTATCTCCATGGATATTCCAGTCGGTATCTCCATGGATATTCCAGTCGGTATCTCCATGGATATTCCAGACTATCTCCATGGATATTCCAGTCTGTATCTCCATGGATATTCCAGACTATCTCCATGGATATTCCAGTCGGTATCTCCATGGATATTCCAGTCGGTATCTCCATGGATATTCCAGTCTGTATCTCCATGGATATTCCAGACTGTATCTCCATGGATATTCCAGTCTGTATCTCCATGGATATTCCAGTCTGTATCTCCATGGATATTCCAGTCTGTATCTCCATGGACATCCCAGTCTGTATCTCCATGGATATTCCAGACTGTATCTCCATGGATATTCCAGTCTGTATCTCCATGGATATTCCAGTCTGTATCTCCATGGATATTCCAGTCTGTATCTCCATGGATATTCCAGACTGTATCTCCATGGATATTCCAGTCTGTATCTCCATGGATATTCCAGTCTGTATCTCCATGGATATTCCAGTCTGTATCTCCATGGATATTCCAGTCAGTATCTCCATGGATATTCCAGTCGGTATCTCCATGGATATTCCAGTCGGTATCTCCATGGATATCCCAGACTGTATCTCCATGGATATTCCAGACTGTATCTCCATGGATATTCCAGTCGGTATCTCCATGGATATTCCAGTCTGTATCTCCATGGATATTCCAGTCGGTATCTCCATGGATATCCCAGACTGTATCTCCATGGATATTCCAGACTGTATCTCCATGGATATTCCAGTCTGTATCTCCATGGATATTCCAGACTGTATCTCCATGGATATTCCAGACTGTATCTCCATGGATATTCCAGTCGGTATCTCCATGGATATTCCAGTCTGTATCTCCATGGATATTCCAGTCGGTATCTCCATGGATATCCCAGACTGTATCTCCATGGATATTCCAGACTGTATCTCCATGGATATTCCAGTCTGTATCTCCATGGATATTCCAGACTGTATCTCCATGGATATTCCAGACTGTATCTCCATGGATATTCCAGTCTGTATCTCCATGGATATTCCAGACTGTATCTCCTTGGATATTCCAGTCGGTATCTCCATGGATATTCCAGTCTGTATCTCCATGGATATTCCAGACTGTATCTCCATGGATATTCCAGTCGGTATCTCCATGGATATTCCAGTCGGTATCTCCATGGATATTCCAGACTATCTCCATGGATATTCCAGACTGTATCTCCATGGATATTCCAGTCTGTATCTCCATGGATATTCCAGACTGTATCTCCATGGATATTCCAGTCTGTATCTCCATGGATATTCCAGTCTGTATCTCCATGGATATTCCAGACTATCTCCATGGATATTCCAGACTATCTCCATGGATATTCCAGTCGGTATCTCCATGGATATTCCAGTCGGTATCTCCATGGATATTCCAGACTATCTCCATGGATATTCCAGTCTGTATCTCCATGGATATTCCAGACTATCTCCATGGATATTCCAGTCAGTATCTCCATGGATATTCCAGTCGGTATCTCCATGGATATTCCAGTCTGTATCTCCATGGATATTCCAGACTGTATCTCCATGGATATTCCAGTCTGTATCTCCATGGATATTCCAGTCTGTATCTCCATGGATATTCCAGTCTGTATCTCCATGGATATCCCAGTCTGTATCTCCATGGATATTCCAGACTGTATCTCCATGGATATTCCAGTCTGTATCTCCATGGATATTCCAGTCTGTATCTCCATGGATATTCCAGTCTGTATCTCCATGGATATTCCAGACTGTATCTCCATGGATATTCCCGTCTGTATCTCCATGGATATTCCAGTCTGTATCTCCATGGATATTCCAGTCTGTATCTCCATGGATATTCCAGTCAGTATCTCCATGGATATTCCAGTCGGTATCTCCATGGATATCCCAGACTGTATCTCCATGGATATTCCAGACTGTATCTCCATGGATATTCCAGTCGGTATCTCCATGGATATTCCAGTCTGTATCTCCATGGATATTCCAGTCGGTATCTCCATGGATATCCCAGACTGTATCTCCATGGATATTCCAGACTGTATCTCCATGGATATTCCAGTCTGTATCTCCATGGATATTCCAGACTATCTCCATGGATATTCCAGACTGTATCTCCATGGATATTCCAGACTGTATCTCCATGGATATTCCAGTCTGTATCTCCGTGGATATTCCAGTCGGTATCTCCATGGATATTCCAGTCGGTATCTCCATGGATATTCCAGACTATCTCCATGGATATTCCAGTCTGTATCTCCATGGATATTCCAGTCTGTATCTCCATGGATATTCCAGTCTGTATCTCCATGGATATTCCAGACTATCTCCATGGATATTCCAGACTGTATCTCCATGGATATTCCAGTCTGTATCTCCGTGGATATTCCAGTCGGTATCTCCATGGATATTCCAGTCTGTATCTCCATGGATATTCCAGTCGGTATCTCCATGGATATTCCAGACTATCTCCATGGATATTCCAGTCAGTATCTCCATGGATATTCCAGACTGTATCTCCATGGATATCCCAGTCTGTATCTCCGTGGATATTCCAGTCGGTATCTCCATGGATATTCCAGTCGGTATCTCCATGGATATTCCAGACTGTATCTCCATGGATATTCCAGTCTGTATCTCCATGGATATTCCAGTCTGTATCTCCATGGATATTCCAGTCTGTATCTCCATGGATATTCCAGTCTGTATCTCCATGGATATTCCAGACTGTATCTCCATGGATATTCCAGTCGGTATCTCCATGGATATTCCAGACTGTATCTCCATGGATATTCCAGTCTGTATCTCCATGGATATTCCAGACTGTATCTCCATGGATATTCCAGTCGGTATCTCCATGGATATTCCAGACTGTATCTCCATGGATATTCCAGTCAGTATCTCCATGGATATTCCAGACTGTATCTCCATGGATATTCCAGTCGGTATCTCCATGGATATTCCAGTCTGTATCTCCATGGATATTCCAGTCGGTATCTCCATGGATATTCCAGTCCGGATCTCCATGGATATTCCAGTCTGTATCTCCATGGATATTCCAGTCTGTATCTCCATGGATATCCCAGACTGTATCTCCATGGATATTCCAGTCGGTATCTCCATGGATATTCCAGTCTGTATCTCCATGGATATTCCAGTCTGTATCTCCATGGATATTCCAGTCGGTATCTCCATGGATATTCCAGTCTGTATCGCCATGGATATTCCAGTCTGTATCTCCATGGATATTCCAGTCTGTATCTCCATGGATATTCCAGTCTGTATCTCCATGGATATTCCAGTCGGTATCTCCATGGATATTCCAGTCGGTATCTCCATGGATATTCCAGTCTGTATCTCCATGGATATTCCAGTCGGTATCTCCATGGATATTCCAGACTGTATCTCCATGGATATTCCAGTCTGTATCTCCATGGATATTCCAGTCGGTATCTCCATGGATATTCCAGTCTGTATCGCCATGGATATTCCAGTCTGTATCTCCATGGATATTCCAGTCTGTATCTCCATGGATATTCCAGTCTGTATCTCCATGGATATTCCAGTCGGTATCTCCATGGATATTCCAGTCAGTATCTCCATGGATATTCCAGTCTGTATCTCCATGGATATTCCAGTCTGTATCTCCATGGATATTCCAGTCTGTATCTCCATGGATATTCCAGACTGTATCTCCATGGATATTCCAGACTGTATCTCCATGGATATTCCAGACTGTATCTCCATGGATATTCCAGTCTGTATCTCCATGGATATTCCAGTCGGTATCTCCATGGATATTCCAGTCTGTATCTCCATGGATATTCCAGTCGGTATCTCCATGGATATTCCAGTCTGTATCTCCATGGATATTCCAGTCTGTATCTCCATGGATATTCCAGTCTGTATCTCCATGGATATTCCAGTCTGTATCTCCATGGATATTCCAGACTGTGTCTCCATGGATATTCCAGACTGTATCTCCATGGATATTCCAGTCTGTATCTCCATGGATATTCCAGTCAGTATCTCCATGGATATTCCAGTCGGTATCTCCATGGATATTCCAGACTGTATCTCCATGGATATTCCAGTCTGTATCTCCATGGATATTCCAGTCTGTATCTCCATGGATATTCCAGTCTGTATCTCCATGGATATTCCAGACTATCTCCATGGATATTCCTGTCTGTATCTCCATGGATATTCCAGTCTGTATCTCCATGGATATTCCAGTCTGTATCTCCATGGATATTCCAGTCTGTATCTCCATGGATATTCCAGTCTGTATCTCCATGGATATTCCAGTCGGTATCTCCATGGATATTCCAGTCGGTATCTCCATGGATATTCCAGTCTGTATCTCCATGGATATTCCAGACTGTATCTCCATGGATATTCCAGTCTGTATCTCCATGGATATTCCAGTCTGTATCTCCATGGATATTCCAGTCTGTATCTCCATGGATATTCCAGTCTGTATCTCCATGGATATTCCAGACTGTATCTCCATGGATATTCCAGACTATCTCCATGGATATTCCAGACTGTATCTCCATGGATATCCCAGTCTGTATCTCCATGGATATTCCAGTCTGTATCGCCATGGATATTCCAGACTATCTCCATGGATATTCCAGACTGTATCTCCATGGATATTCCAGTCTGTATCTCCATGGATATTCCAGTCTGTATCTCCATGGATATTCCAGTCTGTATCTCCATGGATATTCCAGTCTGTATCTCCATGGATATTCCAGACTATCTCCATGGATATTCCAGACTATCTCCATGGATATTCCAGACTATCTCCATGGATATTCCAGTCGGTATCTCCATGGATATTCCAGTCTGTATCTCCATGGATATTCCAGTCTGTATCTCCATGGATATTCCAGACTGTATCTCCATGGATATTCCAGACTATCTCCATGGATATTCCAGTCGGTATCTCCATGGATATTCCAGACTGTATCTCCATGGATATTCCAGTCTGTATCTCCATGGATATTCCAGTCGGTATCTCCATGGATATTCCAGTCTGTATCTCCATGGATATTCCAGTCTGTATCTCCATGGATATTCCAGTCAGTATCTCCATGGATATTCCAGTCTGTATCTCCATGGATATTCCAGTCTGTATCTCCATGGATATTCCAGACTGTATCTCCATGGATATTCCAGACTGTATCTCCATGGATATTCCAGTCAGTATCTCCATGGATATTCCAGTCTGTATCTCCATGGATATTCCAGTGGGTCGTGCTTTTACAAAATTCTGCAATGTTCAGAAACAGGAGACTCCCCATCACCACCTCAGGGTTATATGGAACGGGCACAATAAAGATCGACTTTGCCAGCACACCCTCACCCAGGCAATGAATGAAAAGGTGAAGTCTTTTCTTTCTGAAGAATTCAGGAATGGTGCATTGTTCATAAACAACATTTGTTTTTTGATTTCAGGCATTGTTGTGTAACGCGGATGAACTGGATGCCGTGCCAGAGGTGATGGTCGGAGAGCTTCCTTACCCTTTGCGGTTGATATCTCTGCCAATTGGCCGGGCAGTCACTCCCAGAGACACCGAGAGCGAGAGAGATCTTCAGGCACGCCCAAGACGTGTTGACTTCTCCAATGTGGTCTTAACAGCAACCTTCGACCTAGAGTCTGACCAATTCAACAGAGATGAGGAGGAGGAGAGTGAGTGTGCAAAGGAGTGGAGAGAGGGAGGAAAGGAAGAGGGAACAAAGGAACAGAGTGAGGGAAGGATGGAGCAGAGCGAGTCTAGCAGTGAAGAGAGTGAGAAGAGTACGGAATGCAGTCAGGAAGCTGCCCCTTCCACCCTCCTGGCTGACGATCAGAGGGAGGGACGTTGCCGAGCCTCAGGGGCAGATGGTGAACAGGAACTGGAGGAAGGCTCCAAAACTCTGGTGCTCTTTTCGCCTGGTGACATTCACAAATCGCCCATGACCGCAGACCTGGCCCCAGACGCAGATTTGGGCACGTTGGCTGCTGTAACGCCTCAGAGTGAGAGGCCTCAGGCTCTGGGTAGTCAGCTAGATGTCTCTGAACCAGGAACCCTCTCCTCTGTCATCAAGTCAGAAGTGAAGGCCCCCTGCCCTGTTGTCGCCGCGGCGACCACCTGCCCCTTCACCAAGGTTGAACGAACCTTCCTGCACATTGCCGAGAAGACACACCTCAATGTCATGTCCTCCACTGGGCAGCTTCTGCCTCAGGACCATTACGAATTCTTCCAGCCTCGGGAGCTGGAGAATGGGAACTGGTCCATGGCAGAGGGAGTGGATGAAGCTCCTCCAACTCTACTCCAACTCAAGACCCACGCTGGAGAGACGATAGCCCAGAATGGGGTGGGAATTGGAATGGACTCGCTGGAGAGGAATGGGAAACCAGAGCATGTCCGAGTTGTGGGGAGCAGCCACGTCCCTGAGCGAGAGTCCAGCCAGGGGAAGGAGAAGGAATGCATTAGATCAGTGACGGGGGAAGTCCATTCCAGGACAGCAGGCAACTCCCAATGGAAAAGTCGCATCCCTGTGTTGATGTCAGAGGAGGATACGGGATCAGAGAATTCAGCACCTCTTTCCTTTAAGGACAGGCTGATCCACAGGAGGTCTCGGCATTTGGATTTGGCTCGCTTCCTGATGGACAAGAGGCAGAGTCGGCTGGTACATCTCTCTTCCGTGACATCCTCCTCTGCCTCATCGGTGACGGAACGTAGACAAGGCTCCGGGAGTTCACCAGCCACGGCCTCTGAAGAGGACACAAACTCCGATAGTTCCCTCAACCGGGTAGGGAAGGGGAGTGAGGCCCACTCACCCTCCAGCAGGCAGAACCGGGCTCCGGGCAGCAAGAGTAAGATCCCACGGCCTGTCACCCCTGTTAAGCTATCGCCAGTACCCAGCTCCCCAAGCACCAGCCCGTTGAAACCTTCACCAACTCAAAGGTAAGCAACACTGATGGAGCAAGACCTGCGGGAACAGGAGGAGGCCATTCAGTCCTTTAAATCTGTCCACAATCCAAACAAATCATGGCTAATCTGCCTGGGATGCCCTTAACCTCTGACCCACACAAATCCATCAATCTCAACCTGAATGGAGATTTGCTGGGAGAATATTCCGGATTTTCAATAACCTGATGTTTGAAGAAGTTCTTCTATGATTCGCCCTAATCACCTCCTTTCATCATCTTTAACTACCTGGTTAGATTACCCATAATCTTCTGGACTTGAAACCCAGTCTGTCCTTGGAATTTAACTCTTTCTGCACCAAACTCCTCCAAGGGCTTCTGTCCTTCCGAAGGTGCCCAGAACATAACTCAAAGCAGGGTCTAACTCGAGTCAGGACATCAGGATGAGGGCCCAGTCCCACAGGGCACCAGGGGGAGGGGGGAGGGCGCAGTCCCACAGGGAGAGGGCCCAGTCCCACAGGGCACCAGGATGAGGGCCCAGTCCCACAGGGCACCAGGGGAGAGGGTCCAGTCCCACAGGGCACCAGGGGGGAGGGTCCAGTCCCACAGGGCACCAGGGGGAGGGGGGAGGGCCCAGTCCCACAGGGCACCAGGGGGAGGGCCCAGTCCCACAGGGGGAGGGCCCAGTCCCACAGGGCACCAGGGGGAGGGGAAGGGCCCAGTCCCACAGGGCACCAGGGGGAGGGCCCAGTCCCACAGGGCACCAGGGGGAGGGGGGAGGGCCCAGTCCCACAGGGCACCAGGGGGGAGGCCCCAGTCCCACAGGGAGAGGGCCAAGTCCCACAGGGCACCAGGGGGAGGGGAAGGGCCCAGTCCCACAGGGCACCAGGGGGAGGGCCCAGTCCCACAGGGCACCAGGGGGGAGGCCCCAGTCCCACAGGGAGAGGGCCCAGTCCCACAGGGCACCAGGGGGAGGGGAAGGGCCCAGTCCCACAGGGCACCAGGGGGAGGGGGGAGGGCCCAGTCCCACAGGGAGAGGGCCCAGTCTCACAGGGCACCAGGATGAGGGCCCAGTCCCACAGGGCACCAGGATGAGGGCCCAGTCCCACAGGGCACCAGGATGAGGGCCCAGTCCCACAGGGCACCAGGATGAGGGCCCAGTCCCACAGGGCACCAGGGGGAGGGCCCAGTCCCACAGGGCACCAGGGGAAGGGCCCAGTCCCACAGGGCACCAGGGGGAGGGGGAGGGCCCAGTCCCACAGGGAGAGGGCCCAGTCCCACAGGGCACCAGGATGAGGGCCCAGTCCCACAGGGCACCAGGATGAGGGCCCAGTCCCACAGGGCACCAGGATGAGGGCCCAGTCCCACAGGGCACCAGGATGAGGGCCCAGTCCCACAGGGCACCAGGATGAGGGCCCAGTCCCACAGGGCACCGGGGGGAGGGGCCAGTCCCACAGAGCACCAGAGGGAGGGCCCAGTCCCACAGGGCACCAGGGGGTGGGCCCAGTCCCACAGGGCACTAGGATGAGGGTCCAGTCCCACAGGGCACCAGGATGAGGGCCCAGTCCCACAGGGCACCAGGATGAGGGCCCAGTCCCACAGGGCACCAGGGGGAAGGGCCCAGTCCCACAGGGCACCAGGGGGAAGGGCCCAGTCCCACAGGGCACCAGGGGGAGGGCCCAGTCCCACAGGGCACCAGGGGGAAGGGCCCAGTCCCACAGGGCACCAGGGGGAGGGCCCAGTCCCACAGGGCACCAGAATGAGGGCCCAGTCCCACAGGGCACCAGGATGAGGGCCCAGTCCCACAGTACACCAGGGGGAGGGCCCAGTCCCACAGGACACCAGGGGGAGGGGGGAGGACCCAGTCCCACAGGGCACCAAGGGGAGGGCCCAGTCCCACAGGACACCAGGGGGAAGGGCCCAGTCCCACAGGGCACCAGGGGGAGGGCCCAGTCCCACAGAGCACCAGGGGGAGGGCCCAGTCCCACAGGGCACCAGGGGGAGGGCCCAGTCCCACAGGGTACCAGGGGGATGGGCCCAGTCCCACAGGGCACCAGGGGGAGGGCACAGTCCCACAGGGCACCAGGGGGAGAGCCCAGTCCCACAGGGCACGAGGGGGTAGGGCCCAGTCCCACAGGGCACCAGGGGGAGGGGGGAGGGCCCAGTCCCACAGGGCACCAGGGGGAGGGGGGAGGACCCAGTCCCACAGGGCACCAAGGGGAGGGCCCAGTCCCACAGTACACCAGGGGGAGGGCCCAGTCCCACAGGGCGCCAGGGGGAGGGCCCAGTCCCACAGTACACCAGGGGGAAGGGCCCAGTCCCACAGGGCACGAGGGGGAAGGGCCCAGTCCCACAGGGCACCAGGGGGAGGGGGGAGGGCCCAGTCCCACAGGGCACCAGGGGGAGGGGGGAGGACCCAGTCCCACAGGGCACCAAGGGGAGGGGCCAGTCCCACAGTACACCAGGGGGAGGGCCCAGTCCCACAGGGCACCAGGGGGAGGGCCCAGTCCCACAGTACACCAGGGGGAAGGGCCCAGTCCCACAGTACACCAGGGAGAAGGGCCCAGTCCCACAGGGCACCAGGGGGAGGGCCCAGTCCCACAGGACACCAGGGGGAGGGCCCAGTCCCACAGGGCACCAGGGGGAGGGCCCAGTCCCACAGTACACCAGGGGAAGGGCCCAGTCCCACAGGGCGCCAGGGGGAGGGCCCAGTCCCACAGGGCACCAGGGGAAGGGCCCAGTCCCACAGGGTGCCAGGGGGAGGGCCCAGTCCCACAGGGGACCGGGGGGAGGGGGAAGGACCCATTCCCACAGGGAACCAGGATGAGGTCTCAGTCCCACAGGGCACCAGGATGAGGGCCCAGTCCCACAGGGCACCAGGGGGAGGGCCCAGTCCCACAGGGCACCAGGATGAGGGCCCAGTCCCACAGGGCACCAGGGGGAGGGCCCAGTCCCACAGGGCACCAGGGGGAAGGCCCAGTCCCACAGGGCACCAGGGGGAGGGCCCAGTCCCACAGGGCACCAGAGGGAGGGCCCAGTCCCACAGGGCACCAGGGGGAGGGCCCAGTCCCACAGGGCACCAGGATGAGGGCCCAGTCCCACAGGGCACCAGGATGAGGGCCCAGTCCCACAGGGCACCAGGATGAGGGCCCAGTCCCACAGGGCACCAGGGGGAAGGGTCCAGTCCCACAGGGCACCAGGGGGAAGGGCCCAGTCCCACAGGGCACCAGGGGGAGGGCCCAGTCCCACAGAGCACCAGGGGGAAGGGCCCAGTCCCACAGGGCACCAGGGGGAGGGCCCAGTCCCACAGGGCACCAGATTGAGGGCCCAGTCCCACAGGGCACCAGGATGAGGGCCCAGTCCCACAGTATACCAGGGGGAGGGCCCAGTCCCACAGGACACCAGGGGGAGGGGGGAGGACCCAGTCCCACAGGGCACCAAGGGGAGGGCCCAGTCCCACAGGACACCAGGGGGAAGGGCCCAGTCCCACAGGGCACCAGGGGGAGGGCCCAGTCCCACAGGGCACCAGTGGGAGGGCCCAGTCTCACAGGGCACCAGGGGGAGGGCCCAGTCCCACAGGATACCAGGGGGAAGGGCCCAGTCCCACAGGGCACCAGGGGGAGGGGGGAGGGCCCAGTCCCACAGGGCACCAGGGGGAGGGGAGAGGACCCAGTCCCACAGGGCACCAAGGGGAGGGCCCAGTCCCACAGGGCACCAGGGGGAGGGCCCAGTCCCACAGGGCACCAGGGGGAAAGGCCCAGTCCCACAGGGCACCAGGGGGAGGGGGGAGGGCCCAGTCCCACAGGGCACCAGGGGGAGGGGGGAGGACCCAGTCCCACAGGGCACCAAGGGGAGGGCCCAGTCTCACAGTACACCAGGGGGAGGCCCCAGTCCCACAGGACACCAGGGGGAAGGGCCCAGTCCCACAGTACACCAGGAGGAAGGGCCCAGTCCCACAGGGCACCAGGGGGAGGGCCCAGTCACACAGGACACCAGGGGGAGGGCCCAGTCCCACAGGGCACCAGGGGGAGGGCCCAGTCCCACAGGGCACCAGGGGGAGGGCCCAGTCCCACAGTACACCAGGGGGAAGGGCCCAGTCCCACAGGGCACCAGGGGGAGGGCCCAGTCCCACAGGGCACCAGGGGGAGGGCCCAGTCCCACAGGGCACCAGATTGAGGGACCAGTCCCACAGGGCACCAGGATGAGGGCCCAGTCCCACAGTACACCAGGGGGAGGGCCCAGTCCCACAGGACACCAGGGGGAGGGGGGAGGACCCAGTCCCACAGGGCACCAAGGGGAGGGCCCAGTCCCACAGGACACCAGGGGGAAGGGCCCAGTCCCACAGGGCACCAGGGGGAGGGCCCAGTCCCACAGGGCACCAGTGGGAGGGCCGAGTCTCACAGGGCACCAGGGGGAGGGCCCAGTCCCACAGGATACCAGGGGGAAGGGCCCAGTCCCACAGGGCACCAGGGGGAGGGGGGAGGGCCCAGTCCCACAGGGCACCAGGGGGAGGGGAGAGGACCCAGTCCCACAGGGCACCAAGGGGAGGGCCCAGTCCCACAGGGCACCAGGGGGAGGGCCCAGTCCCACAGGGCACCAGGGGGAAAGGCCCAGTCCCACAGGGCACCAGGGGGAGGGGGGAGGGCCCAGTCCCACAGGGCACCAGGGGGAGGGGGGAGGACCCAGTCCCACAGGGCACCAAGGGGAGGGCCCAGTCTCACAGTACACCAGGGGGAGGCCCCAGTCCCACAGGACACCAGGGGGAAGGGCCCAGTCCCACAGTACACCAGGGGGAAGGGCCCAGTCCCACAGGGCACCAGGGGGAGGGCCCAGTCCCACAGGACACCAGGGGGAGGGCCCAGTCCCACAGGGCACCAGGGGGAGGGCCCAGTCCCACAGGGCACCAGGGGGAGGGCCCAGTCCCACAGTACACCAGGGGGAAGGGCCCAGTCCCACAGGGCACCAGGGGGAGGGCCCAGTCGCACAGGGCACCAGGGGGAGGGCCCAGTCACACAGGGCACCATGGGGAAGGGCCCAGTCCCACAGGACACCAGGGGGAGGGCCCAGTCCCACAGGGCACCAGGGGGAGGGCCCAGTCCCACAGGGCACCAGGGGGAGGGCCCAGTCCCACAGGGCCACAGGGGGAGGGCCCAGTCCCACAGTACACCAGGGGAAGGGCCCAGTCCCACAGGGCACCAGGGGGAGGGCCCAGTCCCACAGGGCACCAGAGGGAGGGCCCAGTCCCACAGGGCACCAGGGGGAGGGCCCAGTCCCACAGGGCACCAGGATGAGGGCCCAGTCCCACAGGGCACCAGGATGAGGGCCCAGTCCCACAGGGCACCAGGATGAGGGCCCAGTCCCACAGGGCACCAGGGGGAAGGGCCCAGTCCCACAGGGCACCAGGGGGAAGGGCCCAGTCCCACAGGGCACCAGGGGGAGGGCCCAGTCCCACAGTACACCAGGGGGAGGGCCCAGTCCCACAGGACACCAGGGGGAGGGGGGAGGACCCAGTCCCACAGGGCACCAAGGGGAGGGCCCAGTCCCACAGGACACCAGGGGGAAGGGCCCAGTCCCACAGGGCACCAGGGGGAGGGCCCAGTCCCACAGGGCACCAGTGGGAGGGCCCAGTCTCACAGGGCACCAGGGGGAGGGCCCAGTCCCACAGGATACCAGGGGGAAGGGCCCAGTCCCACAGGGCACCAGGGGGAGGGGGGAGGGCCCAGTCCCACAGGGCACCAGGGGGAGGGGAGAGGACCCAGTCCCACAGGGCACCAGGGGGAAAGGCCCAGTCCCACAGGGCACCAGGGGGAGGGGGGAGGGCCCAGTCCCACAGGGCACCAGGGGGAGGGGGGAGGACCCAGTCCCACAGGGCACCAAGGGGAGGGCCCAGTCTCACAGTACACCAGGGGGAGGCCCCAGTCCCACAGGACACCAGGGGGAAGGGCCCAGTCCCACAGTACACCAGGGGGAAGGGCCCAGTCCCACAGGGCACCAGGGGGAGGGCCCAGTCCCACAGGACACCAGGGGGAGGGCCCAGTCCCACAGGGCACCAGGGGGAAGGCCCAGTCCCACAGGGCACCAGGGGGAGGGCCCAGTCGCACAGGGCACCAGGGGGAGGGCCCAGTCCCACAGGGCACCAGGGGGAAGGGCCCAGTCCCACAGGACACCAGGGGGAGGGCCCAGTCCCACAGGGCACCAGGGGGAGGGCCCAGTCCCACAGGGCACCAGGGGGAGGGCCCAGTCCCACAGGGCACCAGGGGGAGGGCCCAGTCCCACAGTACACCAGGGGAAGGGCCCAGTCCCACAGGGCACCAGGGGGAGGGCCCAGTCCCACAGGGCACCAGGGGGAGGGCCCAGTCCCACAGGGCACCAGGGGGAGGGCCCAGTCCCACAGGGCACCAGGATGAGGGCCCAGTCCCACAGGCACCAGGATGAGGGCCCTCCCACAGGGCACCAGGATGAGGGCCCAGTCCCACAGGGCACCAGGGGGAAGGGCCCAGTCCCACAGGGCACCAGGGGAAGGGCCCAGTCCCACAGGGCACCAGGGGGAGGGCCCAGTCCCACAGTACACCAGGGGGAGGGCCCAGTCCCACAGGACACCAGGGGGAGGGGGGAGGACCCAGTCCCACAGGGCACCAAGGGGAGGGCCCAGTCCCACAGGACACCAGGGGGAAGGGCCCAGTCCCACAGGGCACCAGGGGGAGGGCCCAGTCCCACAGGGCACCAGTGGGAGGGCCCAGTCTCACAGGGCACCAGGGGAGGGCCCAGTCCCACAGGATACCTGGGGAAGGGCCCAGTCCCACATGGCACCAGGGGAGGGGGAGGGCCCAGTTCCCACAGGGCACCAGGGAGGGGAGAGGACCCAGTCCCACAGGGCACCAAGGGGGAGGCCCAGTCCCACAGGGCCCAGGGAGTCCC
>NC_052151.1:210149-251549 GCF_902713615.1 Scyliorhinus canicula | reverse complement strand
CACTGTATAACACTGGGGTACGGTACTGGCGGGGACGGGTCTGTCACTGTATAACACTGGAGTACAGTACTGATGGGGAGGGGTCTGTCACTGTATAACACTGGGGTACAGTACTGGTGGGGATGTGTCTGTTACTGTATAACACTGGGGTACAGTACTGGTGGGGAGGGGTCTGTCACTGTATAACACTGGGGTACAGAACTGGTGGGGACGGGTCTGTCGCTGTATAACACTGGGGTACAGTACAGGTGGGGAGGGGTCTGTCACTGTATAACACTGGGGTACAGTACTGGTGGGGACAGGTCTGTCACTGTATAACACTGGGGTACAGTACTGGTGGGGACGGGTCTGTCACTGAGTAACACTGGGGAACAGTACTGGTGGGGAGGGGTCTGTCACTGTATAACACTGGGGTACAGTACTGGTGGGGAGGGGTCTGTCACTGTATAACACTGGGGTACAGTACTGGTGGGGAGGGGTCTGTCACTGTATAACACTGGGGTACAGTACTGGTGGGGAGGGGTCTGTCACTGTATAACACTGGGGTACAGTACTGGTGGGGACAGGTCTGTCACTGTATAACACTGGGGTACAGTACTGGTGGGGAGGGGTCTGTCACTGTATAACACTGGGGTACAGTACTGGTGGGGAGGGGTCTGTCACTGTATAACACTGGGGTACAGTACTGGTGGGGAGGGGTCTGTCACTGTATAACACTGGGGTACAGTACTGGTGGGGACGGGTCTGACACTGTATAACACTGGGGTACAGTACTGGTGGGGATGGGTCTGTCACTGTATAACACTGGGGTTCAGTACTGGTGGGGACGGGTCAGTCACTGTGTAACACTGGGGTACAGTACTGGTGGGGACGGGTCTGTCACTGTATAACACTGGGGTACAGTACTGGTGGGGACGGGTCTGTCTCTGTATAACACTGGGGTACAGTACTGGTGGGGACAGGTCTGTCACTGTATAACACTGGGGTACAGTACTGGTGGGGACAGGTCTGTCACTGTATAACACTGGGGCACAGTACTGGTGGGGACGGGTCTGTCACTGTATAACACTGGGGTACAGTACTGGTGGGAACGGGTCTGTCACTGTATAACACTGGGGTACAGTACTGGTGGGGACGGGTCAGTCACTGTGTAACACTGGGGTACAGTACTGGTGGGGACGGGTCTGTCACTGTATAACGCTGGGGTACAGTACTGGTGGGGACGGGTCTGTCACTGTATAACACTGGGGTACAGTACTGGTGGGGACGGGTCTGTCACTGTATAACACTGGGGTACAGTACTGGTGGGGACGGGTCAGTCACTGTGTAACACTGGGGTACAGTACTGGTGGGGACGGGTCAGTCACTATATAACACTGGGGTACAGTACTGATGGGGATAGGTCTGTCACTGAATAACACTGGGGTACAGTACTGGTGGGGAGGGGTCTGTCACTGTATAACACTGGGGTACAGTACTGGTGGGGATGGGTCTGTCACTGAATAACACAAGGGTACAGTACTGGTGGGGACGGGTCTGTCACTGTATAACACTGGGGTACAGTACTGGTGGGGATGGGTCTGTCACTGAATAACACTGGGGTACAGTACTGGTGGGGATGGGTCTGTCACTGTATAACACTGGGGTACAGTACTGGTGGGGAGGGGTCTGTCACTGTATAACACTGGGGTACAGTACTGGTGGGGACGGGTCTGTCACTGTATAACACTGGGGTACAGTACTGGTGGGGATGGGTCTGTAACTGTATAACACTGGGGTACAGTACTGGTGGGGTCGGGTCTGTCACTGTATAACACTGGGGTACATTACTGGTGGGGTCGGGTCTGTCACTGTACAACACTGGGGTACAGTACTGGTGGGGATGGGTCTGTCACTATAACACTGGGGTACAGTACTGGTGGGGACAGGTCTGTCACTGTATAACGCTGGGGTACAGTACTGGTGGGGATGGGTCTGTCACTGTATAACACTGGGGTACAGTACTGGTGGGGACAGGTCTGTCACTGTATAACACTGGGGTACAGTACTGGTGGGGGTGGGTCTGTCAGTGTATAACACTGGGGTACAGTACTGGTGGGGACAGGTCTGTCACTGTATAACACTGGGGTACAGTACTGGTGTGGACGTGTCTGTCACTGTATAACACTGGGGTACAGTACTGGTGTGGACATGTCTGTCACTGTATAACACTGGGGTCCAGTACTGGTGGGGACGGGTCTGTCACTGTATAACACTGGGGTACAGTACTGGTGGGGATGGGTCTGTCACTGAATAACACAAGGGTACAGTACTGGTGGGGACGGGTCTGTCAGTGTATAACACTGGGGTACAGTACTGGTGGGGACGGGTCTGTCACTGTATAACACGGGTACAGTACTGGTGGGGATGGGTCTGTCACTGTGTAACACTGGGGTACAGTACTGGTGGGGATGGGTCAGTCACTGTATAACACTGGGGTACAGTACTGGTGGGGACGGGTCTGTCACTGTATAACACTGGGGTACAGTACTGGTGGGGACGGGTCTGTCACTGTATAACAGTGGGGTACAGTACTGGTGGGGACGGGTCTGTCACTGTATAACACTGGGGTACAGTACTGGTGGGGACGGGTCTGTCACTGTATAACACTGGGGTTCAGTACTGGTGGGGATGGGTCAGTCACTGTATAACACTGGGGTACAGTACTGGTGGGGACGGGTCTGTCACTGTATAACACTGGGGTACATTACTGGTGGGATTGGATCTGTCACTGTATAACACTGGGATACAGTACTGGTGGGGATGGGTCTGTCACTGTATAACACTGGGGTACAGTACTGGTGGGGATGGGTCTGTCACTGTATAACACTGGGGTACAGTACTGGTGGGGACGGGTCTGTCAGTGTATAACACTGGGGTACAGTACTGGTGGGGGCGGGTCTGTCACTGTATAACACTGGGTACAGTACTGGTGGGGAGGGGTCTGTCACTGTATAACACTGGGGTACAGTACTGGTGGGGAGGGGTCTGTCACTGTATAACACTGGGGTACAGTACTGGTGGGGATGGGTCTGTCACTGTATAACACTGGGGTACAGTACTGATGGGGACGGGTCTGTCACTGTATAACACTGGGGTACAGTACTGGTGGGGACGGGTCTGTCACTGTATAACACTGGGGTACAGTACTGGTGGGGATGGGTCTGTCACTGTATAACACTGGGGTACAGTACTGGTGGGGACGGGTCTGTCACTGAGTAACACTGGGGTACAGTACTGGTGGGGACGGGTCTGTCACTGTATAACACTGGGGTACAGTACTGGTGGGGAGGGGTCTGTCACTGTATAACACTGGGGTACAGTACTGGTGGGGACGGGTCTGTCACTGTATAACACTGGGGTACAGTACTGGTGGGGAGGGGTCTGTCACTGTATAACACTGGGGTACAGTACTGGTGGGGAGGGGTCTGTCACTGTCTAACACTGGGGTACAGTACTGGTGGGGATGGGTCTGTCAGTGTATAACACTGGGGTACAGTACTGGTGGGGACGGGTCTGTCACTGTATAACACTGGGGTACAGTACTGGTGGGGATGGGTCTGTCACTGTATAACACTGGGGTACAGTACTGGTGGGGATGGGTCTGTCACTGTATAACACTGGGGTACAGTACAGGTGGGGATGGGTCTGTCACTGTATGACACTGGGGTACAGTACTGGTGGGGATGGGTCTGTCACTGTATAACACTGGGGTACAGTACTGGTGGGGACGGGTCTGTCACTGTATAACACTGGGGTACAGTATTGGTGGGGACAGGTCTGTCACTGCATAACACTGGGGTACAGTACTGGTGGGGACGGGTCTGTCTCTGTATAACACTGGGGTACAGTACTGGTGGGGACGGGTCTGTCACTGTATAACACTTGGGTACAGTACTGGTGGGGACGGGTCTGTCACTGTATAACACTGGGGTACAGTACTGGTGGGGACGGGTCTGTTACTGTATAACACTGGGGTACATTACTGGTGGGGATGGGTCTGTCACTGTATAACACTGGGGTACAGTACTGGTGGGGACAGGTCTGTCACTGTATAACACTGGGCTACATTACTGGTGGGGACGGGTCTGTCACTGCATAACACTGGGGTACAGTACTGGTGGGGACAGGTCTGTCACTGTATAACACTGGGCTACATTACTGGTGGGGACGGGTCTGTCACTGTATAACACTGAGGTACAGTACTGGTGGCGATGGGTCAGTCACTATAACTCTGGGGTACAGTACTGGTGGGGACGGGTCTGTCACTGTATAACACTGGGGTACAGTACTGGTGGGGATGGGTCAGTCACTGTATAACTCTGGGGTACAGTACAGGTGGGGATGGGTCTGTCAGTGTATAACACTGGGGTACAGTACTGGTGGGGACGGGTCTGTCACTGTATAACACTGGGGTACAGTACTGGTGGGGATGGGTCTGTCACTGTATAACACTGGGGTACAGTACTGGTGGGGATGGGTCTGTCATTGTATAACACTGGGGTACAGTACAGGTGGGGATGGGTCTGTCACTGTATGACACTGGGGTACAGTACTGGTGGGGATGGGTCTGTCACTGTATAACACTGGGGTACAGTACTGGTGGGGACGGGTCTGTCACTGTATAACACTGGGGTACAGTATTGGTGGGGACAGGTCTGTCACTGCATAACACTGGGGTACAGTACTGGTGGGGACGGGTCTGTCTCTGTATAACACTGGGGTACAGTACTGGTGGGGACGGGTCTGTCACTGTATAACACTTGGGTACAGTACTGGTGGGGACGGGTCTGTCACTGTATAACACTGGGGCACAGTACTGGTGGGGACGGGTCTGTCACTGTATAACACTGGGGTACAGTACTGGTGGGGACGGGTCTGTTACTGTATAACACTGGGGTACATTACTGGTGGGGATGGGTCTGTCACTGTATAACACTGGGGTACAGTACTGGTGGGGACAGGTCTGTCACTGTATAACACTGGGCTACATTACTGGTGGGGACCGGTCTGTCACTGCATAACACTGGGGTACAGTACTGGTGGCGATGGGTCAGTCACTATAACTCTGGGGTACAGTACTGGTGGGGACGGGTCTGTCACTGTATAACACTGGGGTACAGTACTGGTGGGGATGGGTCAGTCACTGTATAACTCTGGGGTACAGTACAGGTGGGGATGGGTCTGTCACTGTGTAACACTGGGGTACAGTACTGGTGGGGACGGGTCTGTCACTGTATAACACTGGGGTACAGTACTGGTGGGGACGGGTCTGTCACTGTATAACACTGGGGTACAGTACTGGTGGGGGTGGGTCTGTCACTGTATAACACTGGGGTACAGTACTGGTGGGGACGGGTCTGTCACTGTATAACACTGGGGTACAGTACTGGTGGGGACGGGTCTGTCACTGTATAACACTGGGGTACAGTACTGGTGGGGATGGGTCTGTCACTATGACACTGGCATCTCTGTTTCTGATTCTCTCTGTCTCTCTGATTATCTCTGTCTCTCTCTCTCTCTCTCTTTCTGGGTCTGGTTTAGCACACTGGGCTAAATCGCTGGCTTTGAAAGCAGACAAACGCAGGCGAGCAGCACGGTTCAATTCCCGTACCAGCCTCCCCGAACAGGCGCCGGAATGTGGCGACTAGGGGCTTTTTACAGTAACTTAATTTGAAGCCTACTTCTGACAATAAGCGATTTTCATTTCATTTTTTCATTTCTGTCTCTCTCTAATTCTCTGTCCTGTCCTTTTTTCTGTTTTCTGTTTAACTGTTGTTTTGTTTTTCAGATTTTTCCCGGACAAGTTTTCCGTTATTCCGCCTTCGGTTTGTGAGAGTGATGCCTGGATGAAGCAGAGTGTCGTTCCTCCTTCGAGGCCTGGAATCCATCGAGGATCACTCCGCACTCCCAGCCCCGCTCTTGTTTCACGATGTCCCACCTTCCAGGCGAGGAGCTTGAGTGCGTCCCCTCGAATCCGGCCCCTGTCGAGGACTGAGAGCCCGTCGCCATGCCGACGCCGCAGACTGAACACTGTCTACCCGGGCTCTACCCCCCGATCCCAGCCCAGCCCTCAGTCTGCGTCCGTCATTCACGACACCAGGCCTGGCCCCCAGGCCTCTGCCACCAGGCCTGCCCCCCAGGCCTCTGCCACCAGGCCTGACCCCCAGGCCTCTGCCACCAGGCCTGGCCCCCAGGCCTCTGCCACCAGGCCTGGCTCTCAGGCCTCGGCCACCAGGCCTGACCTCCAGGCCTCTGCCACCAGGCCTGACCCCCAGGCCTCTGCCACCAGGCCTGGCTCCCAGGCCTCTGCCACCAGGCCTGACCCCCAGGCCTCTTCCACCAGGCCTGGCTCTCAGGCCTCGGCCACCAGGCCTGACCTCCAGGCCTCTGCCACCAGGCCTGGCTCCCAGGCCTCTGCCACCAGGCCTGACCTGCAGGCCTACGCCACCAGGCCTGGCTCCCAGGCCTCTGCCACCAAAGGAAGACAGTTGGCCAGTTCCGGTCAGCAAGCAACAAGATAATGCAGTGTGTCAAAGCTCTCTGACAGTGCAGGCTGGATTCGGAAACTCTGCTTCAACATCACAGAGACTTGTGTCAGTGTCTAGTGTGTGACTACACAGTGCAAATGGTCAGAAATTATCACTAAAACTGCATCCAATAACTCACATCTTGTCTAAACACTGAGAATCAACCATAGCACAACTCATCAGCAATCAGCTCTATCTGTAAAAAACATCCTTCACATGTCTGGTAAATAACAGGAGAGTGAGACTGAGGGAGAGCCCATTCAGAGAGAGAGAGAGCCAGGGAGATTGAGGGAGAGAGAGAGGACGGCGTTCCCGCTCTCCCCGAGTCCCCCGCTCCGAGTCCCCGCTCTGCCCCGAGTCCCCGCTCTGCCCCGAGTCCCCACTCCGAGTCCCCGCCCTGCCCCGAGTCCCCGCCCTGCACCGAGTCCCCGCTCCGAGTCCCCGCCCTGCCCCGAGTCCCCGCCCTGCCCCGAGTCCCCGCTCTGCACCGAGTCCCCACTCCGAGTCCCCGCCCTGCACCGAGTCCCCGCTCCAAGTCCCCGCCCTGCCCCGAGTCCCCGCTCTGCACCGAGTCCCCACTCCGAGTCCCCGCCCTGCACCGAGTCCCCGCTCCGAGTCCCCGCCCTGCACCGAGTCCCCGCCCTGCACCGAGTCCCCGCTCCGAGTCCCCGCTCTGCCCCGAGTCCCCGCTCTGCACCGAGTCCCCGCACTGCCCCGAGTCCCCGCTCTGCCCCGAGTCCCCGCTCCGCCCCGAGTCCCCGCTCTGCCCCGAGTCCCCGCTCCGAGCCCCTCGCTCTGCCCCGAGTCCCCGCTCTGCCCCGAGTCCCCGCTCCGAGCCCCCGCTCTGCCCCGAGTCCCCGCTCTGCCCCGAGTCCCCGCCCCGAGTCCCCGCTCTGCCCCGAGTCCCCGCTCCGCCCCGAGTCCCCGCTCTGCCCCGAGTCCCCGCTCCGAGCCCCCGCTCTGCCCCGAGTCCCCGCTCTGCCCCGAGTCCCCGCTCCGAGCCCCCGCTCTGCCCCGAGTCCCCGCTCCGCCCCGAGTCCCCGCCCCGAGTACCCGCTCCGCCCCGAGTCCCCGCTCCGCCCCGAGTCCCCGCCCCGCCCCGAGTCCCCGCCCGGCCCCGAGTCCCCGCTCCGCCCCGAGTCCCCGCCCCGAGTACCCGCCCCGCCCCGAGTCCCCGCCCCGCCCCGAGTCCCCGCCCCGAGTCCCCGCCCCGCCCCGAGTCCCCGCTCCGAGTCCCCGCCCCGAGTACCCGCCCCGCCCCGAGTCCCCGCCCCGAGTCCCCGCTCCGCCCCGAGTCCCCGCCCCGAGTCCCCGCTCTGCCCCGAGTCCCCGCTCTGCCCCGAGTCCCCGCTCTGCCCCGAGTCCCCGCCCTGCCCCGAGTCCCCGCCCCGAGTCCCCGCTCTGCCCCGAATCCCCGCTCCGCCCCGAGTCCCCGCCCCGAGTCCCCGCCCTGCCCCGAGTCCCCGCCCCGAGTCCCCGCCCCGAGTCCCCGCTCCGCCCCGAGTCCCCGCTCCGCCCCGAGTCCCCGCTCCGCCCCGAGTCCCCGCCCTGCCCTGAGTCCCCGCCCTGCCCCGAGTCCCCGCCCCGCCCCGAGTCCCCGCTCCGCCCCGGGTCCCCGCCCCGCCCCGAGTCCCCGCTCCGCCCTGACTCCCCGCCCCGAGTCCCAGCTCCGCCCCGAGTCCCCGCCCCGAGTCCCCGCCCCGAGTCCCCGCCCCGAGTCCCCGCTCCGCCCCGAGTCCCCGCCCTGCCCTGAGTCCCCGCCCTGCCCCGAGTCCCCGCCCTGCCCCGAGTCCCCGCCCCGAGTCCCCGCTCCGCCCCGGGTCCCCGCTCCGCCCCGAGTCCCCGCTCCGCCCCGGGTCCCCGCTCCGCCCCGAGTCCCCGCTCCGCCCCGAGTCCCCGCACTGCCCCGAGTCCCCGCACTGCCCCGAGTCCCCGCCCCGAGTCCCCGCCCCGCCCCGAGTCCCCGCCCCGAGTCCCCGCTCCGCCCCGAGTCCCCGCCCTGCCCCGAGTCCCCGCCCCGAGTCCCTGCTCCGCCCCGAGTCCCCGCTCCGCCCCGAGTCCCCGCTCCGCCCCGAGTCCCCGCTCCGCCCCGAGTCCCCGCCCCGAGTCCCTGCTCCGCCCCGAGCCCCCGCTCCGCCCCGAGTCCCCGCTCCGCCCCGAGTCCCCGCTCCGCCCCGAGTCCCCGCCCTGCCCCGAGTCCCCGCCCTGCCCCGAGTCCCCGCCCCGCCCCGAGTCCCCGCTCCGCCCCGAGTCCCCGCTCCGCCCCGAGTCCCCGCCCCGCCCCGAGTCCCCGCCCCGAGTCCCCGCCCTGCCCCGAGTCCCCGCACTGCCCCGAGTCCCCGCACTGCCCCGAGTCCCCGCCCCGAGTCCCCGCCCTGCCCCGAGTCCCCGCCCTGCCCCGAGTCCCCGCCCCGCGCCGACTCCCCGCCCCGCCCCGAGTCCCCGCTCCGCCCCGAGTCCCCGCTCCGCCCCCCCGCCCCGAGTCCCCGCTCCGCCCCCCCCCGCCCCGAGTCCCCGCCCCACCCCGAGTCCCCGCCCCGCCCCGAGTCCCCGCTCCGCCCCGAGTCCCCGCTCCGCCCCCCCGCCCCGAGTCCCTGCTCCGCCCCCCCGCCCCGAGTCCCCGCCCCGCCCCGAGTCCCCGCCCCGCCCCGAGTCCCCGCTCCGCCCCCCCCGCCCCGAGTCCCCGCCCCGCCCCGAGTCCCCGCCCCGCGCCGAGTCCCCGCCCCGCGCCGAGTCCCCGCCCCGCCCCGAGTCCCCGCTCCGCCCCCCCGCCCCGAGTCCCCGCCCCGCCCCGAGTCCCCGCCCCGCGCCGAGTCCCCACTCCGCCCCCCCCGCCCCGAGTCCCCGCCCCACCCCGAGTCCCCGCCCCGCCCCGAGTCCCCGCTCCGCCCCGAGTCCCCGCTCCGCCCCCCCGCCCCGAGTCCCCGCTCCGCCCCCCCGCCCCGAGTCCCCGCCCCGCCCCGAGTCCCCGCCCCGCCCCGAGTCCCCGCCCCGCCCCGAGTCCCCGCTCCGCCCCGAGTCCCCGCCCCGAGTCCCCGCTCCGCCCCGAGTCCCCGCTCCGCCCCGAGTCCCCGCTCCGCCCCGAGTCCCCGCCCTGCCCGAGTCCCCGCCCTGCCCCGAGTCCCCGCCCTGCCCCGAGTCCCCGCTCCGCCCCGAGTCCCCGCTCTGCCCCGAGTCCCCGCCCCGCCCCGAGTCCCCGCCCCGAGTCCCCGCCCCGCCCCGAGTCCCCGCCCCGAGTCCCCGCTCTGCCCCGAGTCCCTGCCCCGCGCCGAGTCCCCGCCCCGCGCCGAGTCCCCGCCCCGCGCCGAGTCCCCGCCCCGCGCCGAGTCCCCGCCCCGCCCCGAGTCCCCGCTCTGCCCCGAGTCCCCGCCCTGCCCCGAGTCCCCGCTCCGCCCCGAGTCCCCCCTCCGCCCCGAGTCCCCGCCCCGTCCCGAGTCCCCGCTCCGCTCCCCCCGCCCCGAGTCCCCGCCCCGCCCCGAGTCCCCGCTCCGCCCCGAGTCCCCGCCCCGCCCAGAGTCCCCGCTCCGCCCCGAGTCCCCGCCCCGCGCCGACTCCCCGCCCCGCCCCGACTCCCCGCCCCGAGTCCCCGGGGTGGTGAGTGCCTGGAACGCGTTGCCAGGAGAGGTTGTGGAAGCAGATACATTAACGCCGTTCACAAGGCATCTTGACAAATACATGGATAGGATGGGTATAGAGGGATACGGCACAAGGAAGGGCTGAGGGTTTTGGCCAAGGCTGGTATCATGACCAGTACAGGCTTGGAGGGCCGAAGGGCCTGTTCCTGTGCTGTATTCTTTGTGCTGCAGATAACGTTCTGGTATTTCATCATCTAATATCTTTTCAACTCTCTCTCACTTTACTGAACAGTAATCTGTTCTGGTCCCAGTTTCCTCTGTTCTGTTAACACCAGACGTCTTGAAAACTTCTCTTCATTTCTCTAGTTTCCTTAACTAGCTGGACTTTAGATTTTACGGAATCTGTTTTCATAACCATTCCTCCATAGTATGGCTTTTCTTCCAGCAAGGCTGAGAGACACATTCCCTCATTGGCTTCTAAAACCAACTGCTTCTAGCAGGGCTGTGAGAGCTGCCTTCTCTCTCACCGCTTATCGGCACTGCAATCAAATTAGCTGAACTAAAACATCAAAGCTTTTTGACCTTACAAGGCCCCAATTGCTAAGCAAAAGCTGCTGATGTATTTACTCTTCACACCCTCTCCCTCTCTAAGCACAATAGAGACACAGTAGGAACCTAACAAACCCCCACACATACAAGCACCTTTGTCCAGCATGAATCTAACTATAGGTTTTACCAATCCAGGCACAGAAACATTAAAATAAATCCACTAAAATTGTACCTTATTGCTAATGTTTACCAATACAAATATGTATATCTTAAAACTACCTTTAATTTTCAAACACTAATTACCCTTGAGAAGGTGGTGGTGAGCTGCCTTTTTGAACTGCTGCAGTTCAGGAGGGGGTGGTGTCGTGGGATTGTCACTGGACGAGTAAACCAGAGACCCAGAGTAATGTTCTGGGAGCCCGGGTTCCAATCCCACCACGGCAGACCGTGAAATTTGAATCCATTAAAAAGCTGGAATTAAAAGTCTAACGATGACCATGAAACCATTGTCGATTATCGCAAAACCCCACCTGGTTCACTGATGTCCTTTAGGGACGGGAATCTGCCATCCTTACCCCGTCCGGCCTACATGTGACTCCAGACCCACAGCAATGTGGCTGTCTCAACGGCAATTAGGGATGGGAAATAAATGCTGGCCCAGTGTAGGTACATCCACTGTGCTGTTAGGGAGGGAGTTCCAGGATGTTGCCCCAGCGACAGTGAAGGAACGGCCGATATATTTCCCAGTCAGGGTGGGGAGTGACTTGGAGGGGAACCTCCAGGTGGTGGGGTTCCCAGGTATCTGCTGCCCTTGTCCTTCTAGATGGTAGTGGCCGTGGGTTTGGAAGGTGCTGCCTAAGGAACCCTTGGTGAGTTACTGCAGTGAATCTTGTAGATGGTACACACGGCTGCCACTGTTCAAGAGAGTCAATGGGTGAAACATCAGAGATAGAGAGAGAGAAAGTGCAGAAACCATGGGGTGAAGGTTATTTTGAGATATCTGTGTTGTGACTGTGTGATATGCTGTAGTGCCTATATAACACACATTATTATCACCGTATGATAAACGATAACATGCTTTTCATCTTCCCAAAAACACTTAACCAGTATCCAACTCTCAGGACTGTATATTATCCTGTATCTGTACAACTGTGTAACGCTGGCCTCTGTCTCACACACTCAGGACTGTGTGTGTACATCACCCGGCATTATCCTCTTTCTCACAGAATTCACATCTATTACTCTGTGTCTTTCCCTCTGTTCAATAAGCTGCAGATAATGGAACAACTTGTATGAAGTTTGATTTGAAATAGCCTAACATTGTGATATCTGCGTTGGATATATGCTTTGTCTGTAGCACATGGTCTGATATCAGACTGACTCCGCCAGTGTTTTATCATCTGTCATCCTGTGTATAGTGAACATTACGTCATGTGTTAATATGTGTGGAACACTCTGTTGTCCTGTCTGCCACATTTCACTCGACATGCTGTACATTAACCATGAATAATGTCCCGAATTCCATGTGTACGTACAGGACACCGGATTATCCTGTGTGTAACACGCAGGAAAATGGTTATCCTGTAAGAAGCTGTAACATAAGGATACACATGTCTTTGTATAATAACAATCATCATACAGCAAACTCTGGGCTGCATGTTGTAACATGCCACAACTGTTGTATGTAACACGCTTGACTCTGCCCTCACCGTGTGTAACACGCTCCACTCTGCTCATTATCCCGTGTAACACGCTCCACTCTGCCCTCACCGTGTGTAACACGCTCCACTCTGCCCTCACCGTGTGTAACACGCTCCACTCTGCCCTCACCGTGTGTAACACGCTCCACTCTGCTCATTACCCCATGTAACACGCTCCACTCTGCTCATTACCCCATGTAACACGCTCCACTCTGCTCATTACCCCATGTAACACGCTCCACTCTGATCATTATCCCGTGTAACACGCTCCACTCTACCCTCACCATGTGTAACACACTCCTGGTCATTTTTATGTGCTTTGCTATTAGGGGATAACCAGTTTAATTTCTGGTTTATGCGGTGTGGTGTTGCTACCCTCTGTGAGGTGGTTACCAGCCGTGTACAATCACTCTGTGTATCATGGACTCAGTATGGCCAACCTGCTGACAATGATTGTGGCATCAGCTGCTTTAATGTAAACCTGCACTTCCGCTATGAACAGGCAACTGCTGGGGTGAGCGGGAGCTGGGAACAAAATGAGGACAAGGTGCCACTGAAATGGCCCTGGCACGGGCTGTGTTACTGCGCTGGGCATCTCTCGAGCGCCCACTTCAGTGCCTCTCTCTGTTCATTGATGACATGTTTGAGCGAGCGGCATTACTGTACGATCAGGGGTTTGGAATCTGCACATCTGAATATTTCTTAACTTAAATGAAGCAGCTACTTTAATGTTTACACATTGCAAATAGAATGTAAAAACAAGGAAAATATTGTATACTGCATGGCAATTGTATCAGCTGGAAACCAGAAAATGGCATGTATCGTTTAATTCCTCAAACATGCACAGGAACCTCTGATGTGACTATCTTCTCCATATGCTGAAGGAACAGGCAATTTCATCCCGTTTCCATCGGACACAGAAACATTTGATAGACTCTGTTTCCGAATGTTCCTGCACCCCCTCTTTGTAAGAGGGGGTCTTCCTGTTTCACCACCTGAGCTTCGTACTTTAGATAACGCGGCAAGAAGCTTTACCACACATATCAAATATTCGCATTTTAATCCAGAATTACTGCGATTGAACATTTGTTTAATATTAAACAAATCAGATTGCTTGCTTCGAAGTCTTTAATCTTGCCGTCAGACGTTCACTTTCTCCAACACTTTCTCCAACACAGCAGACTGTGACAGAAAGGGAAGACTCCAGAGGAGGGGATAGTTTCTGAGAGGCGTGTTTAGCAGTGTCATTGACTTAACTTTTCTCAATGATTAATGGGTCTTCAACAGAGCGAACCAGAAACAAGGTACACAAACGTAAAGTGAATGTTAGGCGATTTGGACATTCTGAATTCTCCCTCTGTGACCCGAACAGGCGCTGGAATGTGGTGACTAGGGGCTTTTCACAGCAACTTCATTGCAGTGTTAATGTAAGCCTACTTGTGACACTAATAAAGATTATCATTATTTGGTACAGGTAGGGCAGCAACCAGGATGTGCTGCCCCACTGTGGGGGTGTTGGGCATTGCCTGGCATGCAGGCTGTTCCTCCCTTCTCGTCTCACTCAGACTGGGAATATTAGGTTTCGAAGACCAGCTTAGCTCCCATACGCCAGGGAACAAAGAGGGAGCCGGGAGCTCAGTGGTTGCAGCTGCTGAAACACTTTTAACATTAAAGTTTCGAATGGAGCCTTCAGATCTAATTGCAAAAGTGAAGCTATCTGTGTTTGAAACCCCAGAGTTTATTTTTTGGAAGATCTATTCCTGGGATGTTGGAAACCATGACTGAAAAAAGGCCTCCTTCGACATTCCTGATAGTTACATAACGTGACAATAATGCTGTGCGGCACGGTAGCACAGCGGTTAGCACGGTAGCTCCAGGGTCTCGGGTTCGATTCCCGGCTTGGGTCACTGTCTGTTTGGAGTCTGCACGTTCTCCCCGTGTCTGCGTGGGTTTCCTCCGGGTGCTCCGGTTTCCTCCCACAAGTCCCGAAAGACGTGCTGTTGGGTGAATTGGACATTCTGAATTCTCCCTCAGTGACCCGAACAGGCGCCGGAATGTGGCGACTAGGGGCTTTTCACAGTAACTTCATTGCAGTGTTAATTTTTCCAGCCAGAGGGTGGTGAATCTGTGGAACTCTTTGCCGCAGAAGGTTGTCGAGGCCAATTCACTGAGTGTCTTTAAGACAGAGATAGATAGGTTCTTGATTAATAAGGGGATCAGGGGTTATGGGGAGAAGGCAGGAGAATGGGGATGAGAAAAATATCAGCCATGATTGAACGGCCGATGGGCCGAGTGGCCTAATTCTGCTCCTATGTCTTATGGTCTTAATGTAAGCCTACTTGTAGCACTAAAGATTATTAATAACTAGTCAGCAATCAACCGCTATCAGTGAATGTAAAAAAAACCCAGGCATGGGGTGGGGGCAGCTCCACTGTGGGGTACTTTGCGAACCATCGTCATCTGACTAATTGCACCTTCCAGAGCCCAAAATCAAAGATATCCTCAATCCCTTGAAGAGACAGACGTGGTTCTGTGCCTGAGGAGTCCGAATTCATGAAAGAGCAATGACTGGGTCTGCAGCTAACTTTCATTGTCAGTAAAAGTGACCATGAAACCATTGTCCATTGTCGTAAAAACCCATCTGGGTCACTAATGTCCTTTAGGGAAGGAAATCTGCCGTCCTTACCTGGTCTGGCCTACATGCGACTCCAGACCCACAGCAATGTGGTTGACTCTTAACTGCCCTCTGAGGGTTTATCAAGACACTCATCAGTTCAAGAAGGCAACAGATAGGATGGACAATAAATGTTCTCAATTGCACACGATACCAAGTTGGGTGGGAGGGTTAATTGTGATGAGGATGCAGGGATCCTACAGCAAGATCTGGGCAAGTGGGCAAACCAATGGCAGATGCAGTATAATTTGGATAAGTGTGAGATTCATTTTGGAAGCAAAAACAGGAAGGCAGATTGCTACCTGAATGGTTGTAAATTGGGAGAGGGGAGTGTGCAGCGGGACCTGGGTGTCCTTGTACACCAGTCGCTGAAGGTAAGCATGCAGGTGTAGCAGGCGGTAAAGAAGGTTAATGGTATGTTGGCCTTCATTGCGAGAGGTTTCTAGTATAGAAGCAGGGATGTGTTGCTGCAATTGTACAGGGCCTTGGTGAGGCCACACCTGGAGTATTGTGGGCAGTTTTAGTCTCCTTCTCTGAGGAAGGATGTTGCTCTCGAGGGAGAGCAGCCAAGGTTTACCAGACTGATTCCTGGGATGGCGGGACTGTCATATGAGGAGAGATTGACGAGGTTGGGATTGTTCTCGCTGGAGTTCAGAAGAATGAGGGAGGATCTCATAGAGACTTATAAAATTCTAACAGGATGAGACTGGGTAGATGCAGGAAAGATGTTACCAATGATGGGTGTGTCCAGAACCAGGGGTCACAGCCTGAGGATTCAGGGTAAACCATTTCGGACAGAGATAAGGAGACATTTCTTCACACAAAGAGTGGTCGGCCTGTGGGATTCATTACCACAGGAAGTAGTTGATGCTAAAACATTGAATATAGATTCAATGAGGCAGCTGGATATAGCAGTTGGGGCGAATGGGATCAAAGGCTACGGGGAGAAAGCAGGATTAGGCTATTGAGTTGGATGATCAGCCATGATGGTGATGAATGGTGGAGCAGGCTCGAAGGGCCAAAAGGCCTCCTCCTGCTCCTGTATCTATGTACCTTCCACAAACACCCACACTCAATGAATTTCAAAATTCTTCCTGAATTGGGTGGCACTGCTGTCTCACGGCGATGAGGAATCCTGGGTTCAATCCCGGGGTCACTGTGGAGTGGAGTTTGTATATTCATCCCGTGTCTGAGTGGGTCTCTACCCGACAACCCAAAGATGTGCATGATGGGTGGATTGGCCACGCTAAATTGTCCCTTAATTTAAAAAAAAATTGCAGAGTCCAAATTTTTTAATTCCTCCTGCACAAATTCCTTTTGAACAAAATGAAGTGACTTGCAGCTTTGTCAGACTGTGCTGACCTGTTTGAGATTTACTGTTTTGATGATATACTGATCCCGAAACCACTTCAAATGGGAAGTGATGATCCCAAGGGCTTCATGTGCCCACTAACCAATGGGTGAAATCTCAGCAACAAGGAGAATTGTCAAAATGTGTTCCAAATTGTCAGTCCAAAGGTAGCCTTTGTCACCATTTGTATTTCTTCCAATTTGCTTTTGTGAATTATTGTGAGGAATTAAGGGACTTGGAGGCAAGCAGAAGAAGCAACTTTCCACCTCAGCCATTCACAAAGCAAAGAGCCTGAATAATGAGGGACATCGCAGAGGAGAATCGGAAGGAGATGTGGCAGAGGAGATTTGGAGAGGCGATTCAGACAATGGGAGCTAATTACCTAAAGGCACAAAAGCCAAAGATGGGTTGATGGGGACAGGATGTGGGGGACATACACAAGAACTGCTGGTTTGTACAATTGTAGCACAAGCCCATAAGGTATAGGAGAAGAATTAGGCCATTCGGCCCATCGAGTCTGCTTCACTAACCCTGGTCCCCTTATTAATCAAGAACCTATTTATCTCTGTCTTAAAGACACTAAAGTGATTTGGCCTCCACAGCCTTCTGCAGCAAATAGTGAAAGGTGAACAGGAGCAAGTTCGGATAGACCGAGAGTGCATTGTGGGCAGTCAGCAAAGGAGAGAGTTGGAATAGTTGAATGTGCAAAGAAGGAACAGGCCTATCGACCCTCCAAGCTGTTGCCAACCATGCTGCCCATCTAACCTAAAACCTTCTACAGTTCAGGGGTCCATATCCCTCTATTCCCATCCTATTCATGTATTTGGCAAGATGCCCCTCAAACGTCACTATCGTCCCTGCTTCCACCACCTCCGAGTTCCAGGCACCCACTACCCTCTGTGTAAAAAACTTCCCTCGCACATCTCCTCTAAACCTTGCCCCTCGCACCTTAAACCTATGCCCCCTAGTAATTGACCCCTCTACCCTGGGAAAAAGCCTCTGACTATCCACTCTGTCTATGCCCCTCATAATTTTGTACACCTCTATCAGGTCGCCCCTCAACCTCCGTCGTTCCAGTGAGAACAAACCGAGTTTATTCAACCGCTCCTCATAACTAATGCCCTCCATACCAGGCAATATCCTGGTAAATCTCTTCTGCACCTTCTCTAAAGCCTCCACATCCTTCTGGTAGTGTGGCGACCAGAATTGAACACTATACTCCAAGTGTGGCATGACTTGTCAATTTTTAAACTCAATGCCCCGGCCGATGATGGCATGCATGCCGTCTGCCTTCTTGACTACCTTCTCCACCCGCGTGCCACTTTCAGTGACCTGTACACCCAGATCCCTCTGTCTTATCAATACTCTTAAGGGTTCTGCCATTTACTGTACATTTCCCATCTGTATTACACCTTCCAAAATGAATTACCTCACATTTGTCCAGATTAAACTCTCCGCCAAAGTTTCCAATGATCTAAATCCTGCTGTATCCTCTGGCAGTCCTCATCGCTATCCGCAATTCCACCATCCTTTGTGTCGTCTGCAAACTTACTAATCAGACCAGTTACATTTCCCTCCAAATCATTTATATATACTATGAACAGCAAAGGTCCCAGCACTGATCCCTGCGGAACACCACTAGTCACAGCCCTCCAATCAGAAAAGCCCCCTTCCATTGATACTCTCTGTCTCAATGACCCAGCCAGTTCTGTATCCATCCTGCCAGCTCACCCCTGACCTCGTGTGACTTCACCTTTTGTACCAGTCTGCCATGAGCAGCAAGCACTTTCCAGGAGACAAAGCAAGCACTTTCCAGGAGACACATCCGGAGTGAGACTCGTACAGAGTGGAGGATTGAAATTTGGTAATTTGGTGCAGTGAGGTAATTCGGTGCAGAGTGTGAGGAGGTGCTCTTTAACCCTGGTAAGTGACTGGTAAGTAGTCTCTCTTTTTCTTTTCATTGTCTAATTTACTTATTTTTATTTTGAAATTGTAGTTGTTTAAGTTTACCAAGGGTTTAAGACATGGCAGGAGATCCCAGACCCGTGTCATGCTCCTCGTGTGCGATGTGGGAGCTCAGGGACACGTCCACTGTCCCTGGCTCCTTCACGTGCAAGAAGTGTGTTCAGTTGCAGCTCTTGTTAGACCGCTTGACGGCTCTGGAGCTGCGGATGGACTCACTTTGGAGCATCCGCGATGCTGAGGAGGTCGTGGATAGCACGTTTAGCGAGTTGGTCACACCGCAGGTGAAGGTTACTGAGGGAGATAGAAAATGGGTGACCAAAAGAAAGAGCAAGAGTAGGAAGGCAGTGCAGGTGTCCCCTGCAGTTATCTCCCTGCAAAACAGATATACCGCTTTGGATACTGTTGAGGGAGATGGCTCACCAGGGGAAGGCAGCAGCAGCCAGGTTCATGGCACCATGGCTGGCTCTGCTGCACAGCAGGGCAGGAAGAAAAATGGCAGGGCTATAGTGATAGGGGACTCGATCGTAAGGGGAATAGACAGGCGGTTCTGTGGACGCAATCGAGACTCCAGGATGGTATGTTGCCTCCCTGGTGCAAGGGTCAAGGATGTCTCGGAGCGGCTGCAGGACATTCTAGGGGGGGAGGGTGAACAGCCAGCTGTCGTGGTGCACATAGGCACCAACGATATAGGTAAAAAACGGGATGAGGTCCTACAAGCGGAATTCAGGGAGTTAGGAGTTAAACTAAAAAGTAGGACCTCAAAGGTAATAATCTCAGGATTGCTACCAGTGCCACGAGCTAGTCAGAGTAGGAATGTCAGGATAGATAGGATGAATGCGTGGCTCGAGAGATGGTGCAAGAGGGAGGGATTCAAATTCCTGGGGCATTGAGACCGGTTCTGGGGGAGGTGGGACCAGTACAAACCGGACGGTCTGCACTTGGGCAGGACTGGAACCGATGTCCTAGGGGGGGTGTTTTCTAGAGCTGTTGGGGAGGGTTTAAACTAATGTGGCAGGGGGATGGGAACCAATGCTGGAAGTTGGAAGGTAGTAAAACAGGGACAGAAACAAAAGGAAGTAAGGGGAAAAGTGCAAGGCAGAGAAGACATAGTCAGAAATCCATAAGGGCGACAGTACAAGGTACAGTGACTGAGGGGAGCACAGTGAATAGGCCCAGTAATAACAAAAGGAATAAAACTGGAGATGTTAAGATTCAAAACAGAGGTAAAAAAACCAACATAAGTGTACTTTACCTGAATGCTCGTAGTATTCGGAATAAAGTAAATGAGTTGGTGGCACAAATCATCGTGAAGGACTATGATTTAGTGGCCATTACTGAAACATGGTTAAAGGATGGTCACGACTGGGAGTTAAATATCCGAGGGTATCAAACTATTCGGAAGGACAGAGTGGATGGTAAGGGAGGTGGTGTTGCTCTGTTATTTAAGGATGACATCCGGGCAATAGTAAGGGATGACATCGGTGCTATGGAGGATAAGGTTGAATCTATTTGGGTGGAAATCAGGAATAGTAAGGCAAAAAAGTCACTGATAGGAGTAGTCTATAGGCCACCAAATAGTAACGATATGGTGGGGCAGGCAATAAACAAAGAAATAACTGATGCATGTAGAAATGGTACAGCAGTTATCATGGGGGATTTTAATCTACATGTCGATTGGTTTAACCAGGTCGGTCAAGGCAACCGTGAGGAGGAGTTTATAGAATGTATCCGCGATAGTTTCCTAGAACAGTATGTAATGGAACCTACGAGGGAACAAGCGGTCCTAGATCTTGTCCTGTGTAATGAGACAGGATTGATTCATGATCTCATAGTTAGGGATCCTCTCGGAAGGAGCGATCACAATATGGTGGAATTTAAAATACAGATGGAGGGTGAGAAAGTAAAATCAAATACTAGTGTTTTGTGTTTAAACAAAGGAGATTACAAGGGGATGAGAGAAGAACTAGCTAAGGTAGACTGGGAGCTAAGACTTTATGGTGGAACAGTTGAGGAACAGTGGAGAACCTTCCAAGCGATTTTTCACAGTGCTCAGCAAAGGTTTATACCAACAAAAAGGAAGGACGGAAGAAAGAGGGAAAATCGACCGTGGATATCTAAGGAAATAAGGGAGAGTATCAAATTGAAGGAAAAAGCATATAAAGTGGCAAAGATTGCTGGGAGATTAGAGGACTGGGAAATCTTTAGGGGGCAACAGAAAGCTACTAAAAAAGCTATAAAGAAGAGTAAGATAGAGTATGAGAGTAAACTTGCTCAGAATATAAAAACAGACAGTAAAAGTTTTTACAAATATATAAGACAAAAAAGAGTGGCTAAGGTAAATATTGGTCCTTTAGAGGATGAGAAGGGAGTTTTAATAATGGGAAATGAGGAAATGGCTGAGGAACTGAACAGGTTTTTTGGGTCGGTCTTCACAGTGGAAGACACAAATAACATGCCAGTGACTGATAGAAATGAGGCTATGACAGGTGAGGACCTTGAGACGATTGTTATCACTAAGGAGGGAGTGATGGGCAAGCTAATGGGGCTAAAGGTAGACAAGTCTCCTGGCCCTGATGGAATGCATCCCAGAGTGCTAAAAGAGATGGCTAGGGAAATTGCAGATGCACTAGTGATAATTTACCGAAATTCACTAGACTCTGGGGTGGTCCCGGTGGATTGGAAATTAGCAAACGTGACGCCACTGTTTAAAAAAGGAGGTAGGCAGAAAGCAGGAAATTATAGGCCAGTGAGTTTAACTTCGGTAATAGGGAAGATGCTGGAATCTATCATCAAGGAAGAAATTGCGAGGCATCTGGATAGAAATTGTCCCATTGGGCAGACGCAGCATGGGTTCGTAAAAGGCAGGTCGTGCCTAACTAATTTAGTGGAATTTTTGAGGACATTACCAGTGCAGTAGATAACGGGGAGCCAATGGATGTGGTATATCTGGATTTCCAGAAAGCCTTTGACAAGGTGCCACACAAAAGGTTGCTGCATAAGATAAAGATGCATGGCATTAAGGGTAAAGTAGTAGCATGGATAGAGGATTGGTTAATTAATAGAAAGCAAAGAGTTGGGATAAATGGGTGTTTCTCTGGTTGGCAATCAGTAGCTAGTGGTGTCCCTCAGGGATCCGTGTTGGGCCCACAATTGTTCACAATTTACATTGATGATTTGGAATTGGGGACCAAGGGCAATGTGTCCAAGTTTGCAGATGACACTAAGATGAGTGGTAAAGCGAAAAGTGCAGAGGATACTGGAAGTCTGCAGAGGGATTTGGATAGGTTAAGTGAATGGGCTCGGGTCTGGCAGATGGAATACAATGTTGACAAATGTGAAGTTATCCATTTTGGTAGGAATAACAGCAAACGGGATTATTATTTAAACGATAAAATATTAAAGCATGCCGCTGTTCAGAGAGACTTGGGTGTGCTAGTGCATGAGTCACAGAAGGTTGGTTTACAAGTGCAACAGGTGATTAAGAAGGCAAATGGAATTTTGTCCTTCATTGCTAGAGGGATGGAGTTTAAGACTAGGGAGGTTATGTTGCAATTGTATAAGGTGTTAGTGCGGCCACACCTGGAGTATTGTGTTCAGTTTTGGTCTCCTTACTTGAGAAAGGACGTACTGGCGCTGGAGGGTGTGCAGAGGAGATTCACTAGGTTAATCCCAGAGTTGAAGGGGTTGGATTATGAGGAGAGGTTGAGTAGACTGGGACTGTACTCGTTGGAATTTAGAAGGATGAGGGGGGATCTTATAGAAACATTTAAAATTATGAAGGGAATAGATAGGATAGATGCGGGCAGGTTGTTTCCACTGGCGGGTGACAGCAGAACTAGGGGGCATAGCCTCAAAATAAGGGGAAGTAGATTTAGAACTGAGTTTAGGAGGAACTTCTTCACCCAAAGGGTTGTGAATCTATGGAATTCCTTGCCCAGTGAAGCAGTTGAGGCTCCTTCATTACATGTTTTTAAGGTAAAGATAGATAGTTTTTTGAAGAATAAAGGGATTAAGGGTTATGGTGTTCGGGCCGGAAAGTGGAGCTGAGTCCACAAAAGATCAGCCATGATCTCATTGAATGGCGGAGCAGGCTCGAGGGGCCAGATGGCCTACTCCTGCTCCTAGTTCTTATGTTCTTATGTTCTTATGAGGGACCTTGTCAAAGGCCTTACTGAAGTCCATATAGACAATATCCACTGCCCTACCTGTATCAATCACCTTTGTGACCTCTTTGAAAAACTCGATCAAGTTAGTGAGACGTGACCTCCCCTTCACAAAACCATGCTGCCGTCACTAATATATCCATTATTTCCAAGTGAGTAAATCCTGTCTCGAAGAATCCTCCACAATAATTTCCCCAGCACTGACGTAAGGCTCACCGGCCTGTAATTCCCCGTATTGTTACCCTCGTGGCTCCGGTCTCTGCCTCGCTCTTTCTCACGCTCTCACCCTCCCGGCTCCACCCTCAGTATCGCACCCTCCAGGCTAAACACTCAATCTTGTTCTTCCTCATGCTCCGGTCTCCGTCTCGCTCTTTCTCACTCTGTAATCACCCCGGCTCCGCCCTCACTCGCACTCTTTCTCTGACACCCACTTACTCTGACAAGCTCCGAGAGTCACTCCGTCTGAGACAAGCTCCGAGTGTCACTCCGTCTGAGATAAGCTCTGAGCGTCACTCCCTTGGAGACAAGCTCTGAGCGTCACTCCCTCGGAGACAAGCTCCGAGCATCACTCCCTCGGAGACAAGTTCCGGGCGTCACTCCCTCGGAGACAAGCTCTGAGCATCATTCCCTCGGAGACTTGCTCCGGGCGTCACTCCCTCGGAGACAAGTTACGGGCGCCACTCCCTCAGAGACAAGCTCCGAGCATCACTCCCTCGGAGACAAGTTCCGGGCGTCACTCCCTCAGAGACAAGCTCCGGGCGTCACTCCCTCGGAGTCAAGCTCCGGGCGTCACTCCGTCTGAGACAGGCTCCGGGCGTCACTCCCTCGGAGACAAGCTCCCGGCGTCACTCCCTCCAAGACAAGCTCCGAGCATCACTCCCTCGGAGACAAGTTCCGGGCGTCACTCCCTCAGAGACCAGCTCCGGGCGTCACTCCATCTGAGACAAGCTCCGAGCGTCACTCCCTCGGAGACAAGCTCCGGGCGTCACTCCCTCGGAGACAAGCTCCGGGCGTCACTCCGTCTGAGACAAGCTCCGAGCGTCACTCCCTCTGACAAGCTCCATGCGTCACTCCGTCTGAGACAAGCTCCGGGCGTCACTCCCTCGGGGACAAGTTCCGGGCGTCACTCCATCTGAGACAAGCTCCGAGCGTCACTCCGTCTGAGACAAGCTCCGGGCGTCACTCCCTCGGAGACAAGCTCCGGGCGTCACTCCCTCTGAGACAATCTCCGGCGTCACTCCCTTGGAGACAAGCTCCGGGCGTCACTCCGTCGGAGACAGGCTCCGGGCGTCAGTCCCTCGGAGACAAGCTCCGGGCGTCACTCCCTCGGAGACAAGCTCCGGGCGTCACTCCGTCTGAGACAAGCTCCGAGCGTCACTCCCTCTGACAAGCTCCGAGAGTCACTCCGTCTGAGACAAGCTCCGAGTGTCACTCCGTCTGAGACAAGTTCCGGGCGTCACTCCCTCGGAGACAAGTTCCGGGCGTCACTCCCTCGGAGACAAGCTCCGAGCATCACTCCCTCGGAGACAAGTTCCGGGCGTCACTCCCTCAGAGACAAGCTCCAAGCGTCACTCCCTCGGAGACAAGCTCCGGGCGTCACTCACTCAGAGACAAGCTCCGAGCGTCACTCCCTCTGACAAGATCCGAGAGTCACTCCGTCTGAGACAAGCTCCGGGCGTCACTACCTCGGGGACAAGTTCCGGGCGTCACTCCATCTGAGACAAGCTCCGAGCGTCACTCCGTCTGAGACAAGCTCCGGGCGTCACTCCCTCGGAGACAAGCTCTGAGCATCACTCCCTCGGAGACAAGCTCCGGGTGTCAGTCCCTCGGAGACAAGCTCTGAGCGTCACTCCCTCGGAGACAAGCTCCGGGTGTCACTCCCTCGGAGACAAGCTCCGGGTGTCACTCCGTCTGAGACTAGCTTCAAGCGTCACTCCGTCGGAGACAAGCTCCATGCGTCACTCCGTCTGAGACAAGCTCCAAGCGTCACTCCCTCGGAGACAAGCTCCGGGCATCACTCCCTCGGAGATAAGTTCCCAACGTCACTCCCTCGGGGACAAACTCCGAGCGTCACTCCGTCTGAGACAAACTCCGAGCGTCACTCCGTCTGAGACAAGCTCTGGGTGTCACTCCCTCTGAGACAAGGTCTGGGCGTCACTCCCCCGGAGGCAAACTCCGGGCGTCACTCCATCTGAGACAAGCTCCGGGCGTCACTCCATCTGAGACAAGCTCCGAGCGTCACTCCGTCTGAGACAAGCTCCGGGTGTCACTCCCTCGGAGACAAGCTCCCAGCGTCACTCCCTCGGCGACAAGCTCCGAGCGTCACTCCGTCTGAGACAAGCCCCTGGCTTCACTCCCTCGGAGACAAGCTCCAGGTGTCACTCCCTCGGACACAAGCTCCGGGCGTCACTCCATCTGAGACAAGCTCCGGGCGTCACTCCCTCAGAGACAAGCTCCGGGCATCACTCCATGAGAGACAAGTTCGGAGTGTCACTCCCTCGGAGACAAGTTCCGAGCGTCACTCCCTCGGAGACAAGCTCCGGGTGTCACTCCCTCGGAGACAAGCTCCGAGCGTCACTCCCTCGGAGACAAGCTCCATGCGTCACTCCCTCGGAGACAAGCTCCGAGCGTCACTCCCTCGGAGACAAGCTCCATGCGTCACTCCGTCTGAGACAAGCTCCGAGCGTCACTCCCTCGGAGACAAGCTCCGAGCGTCACTCCGTCTGAGACAAGCTCCGGGCGTCACTCCGTCTGAGACAAGCTCCGGGCGTCACTCCGTCTGAGACAAGCTCCGGGCGTCACTCCCTCGGAGACAAGCTCCAGGCTGTCACTCCCTCGGACACAAGCTCGAGGCGTCACTCCGTCTGAGACAAGCTCCGGGCGTCACTCCCTCAGGAGACAAGCTCCGGTCAATCACCTCAGGAGAGACAAGCTCCGGAGCGTCACTCCCTCGGAGACAAGCTCCGAGCGTCACTCCCTCGGAGACAAGCTCCGGGCGTCACTCCCTCGGAGACAAGCTCCGAGCGTCACTCCCTCAGAGACAAGCTCCGGGCGTCACTCCCTCGGAGACAAGCTCCGGGCGTCACTCCCTCGGAGACAAGCTCCGGGCGTCACTCCCTCGGAGCCAAGCTCCGGGCGTCACTCCCTCGGAGACAAGTTCCGAGCGTCACTACCTCAGAGACAAGCTCCGGGCATCACTCCCTCGGAGACAAGCTCCCAACTTCACTCCCTCGGAGACAAGCTCCGGGCATCACTCCCTCGGAGACAAGTTCCCAACGTCACTCCCTCGGGGACAAACTCCGAGCGTCACTCCGTCTGAGACAAACTCCGAGCATCACTCCGTCTGAGACAAGCTCTGGGTGTCACTCCCTCTGAGACAAGGTCTGGGCGTCACTCCCTCGGAGGCAAACTCCGGGCGTCACTCCATCTGAGACAAGCTCCGGGCGTCACTCCATCTGAGACAAGCTCCGAGCGTCACTCCGTCTGAGACAAGCTCCGAGCGTCACTCCCTCGGAGACAAGCTCCCAGCGTCACTCCCTCGGCGACAAACTCCGAGCGTCACTCCATCTGAGACAAGCCCCTGGCTTCACTCCCTCGGAGACAAGCTCCAGGTGTCACTCCCTCGGACACAAGCTCCGGGCGTCACTCCCTCAGAGACAAGCTCCGGGCATCACTCCATGAGAGACAAGTTCGGAGCGTCACTCCCTCGGAGACAAGTTCCGAGCGTCACTCCCTCGGAGACAAGCTCCGGGTGTCACTCCCTCGGAGACAAGTTCCGAGCGTCACTACCTCGGAGACAAGCTCTGGGCGTCACTCCCTCCGAGACAAGCTCCGGGCGTCACTCCCTCGGAGCCAAGCTCCGGGCGTCACTCCCTCAGAGACAAGCTCCGGCGTCACTCCGTCGGAGACAAGCTCCTGGCGTCACTCCCTCAGAGACAAGCTCCGAGCATCACTCCCACGGAGACAAGCTCCGAGCGTCACTCCCTCGGAGACAAGCTCCGGGCGTCACTCCCTCCGAGACAAGCTCGGGCGTCACTCCCTCCGAGACAAGCTCCGAGCATCACTCCCTTGGAGACAAGTTCCGGGCGTCACTCCCTCAGAGACCAGCTCCGGGCGTCACTCGATCTGAGACAAGCTCCGAGCGCCACTCCCTCTGAGACAAGCTCCGGGCGTCACTCCCTCGGAGACAAGCTCCGTGCGTCACTCCGTCTGAGACATGCTCCGAGCGTCACTCCCTCTGACAAGATCCGAGAGTCACTCCGTCTGAGACAAGCTCCGGGCGTCACTCCCTCGGGGACAAGTTCCGGGCGTCACTCCATCTGAGACAAGCTCCGAGCGTCACTCCGTCTGAGACAAGCTCCGGGCGTCACTCCCACGGAGACAAGCTCCGGGCGCCACTCCCTCGGAGACAAGCTCCGGGCGTCACTCCCTCCGAGACAAGCTCCAGGCGTCACTCCCTCGGAGACAAGCTCCGGGCGTCACTCCGTCGGAGACAAGCTCCGGGCATCACTCCGTCGGAGACAAGCTCCGGGCGTCAGTCCCTCGGAGACAAGCTCCGGGTGTCACGCCGTCTGAGACAAGCTCCGAGCGTCACTCCCTCGGAGACAAGCTCCGGGCGTCATTCCCTCGGAGACAAGCTCCGGGCCTCACTCCGTCTGAGACAAGCTCCGGGCGTCACTCCCTCTGACAAGCTCCGAGAGTCACTCCGCCTGAGACAAGCTCCGAATGTCACTCCGTCTGAGACAAGCTCTGAGCGTCACTCCCTCGGAGACAAGCTCCGAGCATCACTCCCTCGGAGACAAGTTCCAGGCGTCACTCCCTCAGAGACAAGCTCCAAGCGTCACTCCCTCGGAGACAAGCTCCGGGTGTCACTCCCTCAGAGACAAGCTCCGAGCGTCACTCCCTCTGACAAGATCCGAGAGTCACTCCGTCTGAGACAAGCTCCGGGCGTCACTCTCTCGGGGGACAAGTTCCGGGCGTCACTCCATCTGAGACAAGCTCCGAGCGTCACTCCGTCTGAGACAAGCTCCGGGCGTCACTCCCTCGGAGACAGGTTCTGAGCGTCACTCCCTCGGAGACAAGCTCCGGGCATCACTCCCTCGGAGACAAGTTCCCAACGTCACTCCCTCGGGGACAAACTCCGAGCGTCACTCCGTCTGAGACAAACTCCGAACGTCACTCTGTCTGAGACAAGCTCTGGGTGTCACTCCCTCTGAGACAAGGTCTGGGCGTCACTCCCTCGGAGGCAAACTCTGGGCGTCACTCCATCTGAGACAAGCTCCGGGCGTCACTCCATCTGTGACAAGCTCCGAGCGTCACTCCGTCTGAGACAAGCTCCGAGCGTCACTCCCTCGGAGACAAGCTCCCAGCGCCACTCCCTCGGCGACAAGCTCCAAGCGTCACTCCGTCTGAGACAAGCCCCTGGCTTCACTCCCTCGGAGACAAGCTCCAGGTGTCACTCCCTCGGACACAAGCTCCGGGCGTCACTCCCTCAGAGACAAGCTCCGGGCATCACTCCATGAGAGACAAGTTCGGAGCGTCACTCCCTCGGAGACAAGCTCCGGGTGTCACTCCCTCGGAGACAAGTTCCGAGCGTCACTCCCTCGGAGACAAGCTCCGGGCGTCACTCCCTCGGAGACACATTCCGAGCGTCACTCCCTCGGAGACAAGCTCTGGGCGTCAGTCCCGCGGAGACAAGCTCCGAGCGTCACTCCCTCGGAGACATGCTCCTGGCGTCACGCCTTCTGAGACAAGCTCCATGCATCACTCCGTCTGAGACAAGCTCCGAGCGTCACTCCGTCGGAGACAAGCTCCGGGCGTCACTCCCTCGGAGACAAGCTCCGTGCGTCACTCCGTCTGAGACAAGCTCCGAGCGTCACTCCCTCGGAGACAAGCTCCGGGCGTCACTCCCTCGGAGACAAGCTCCGGGCGTCAGTCCCTCGGAGACACGCTCCGACCGTCACTCCCTCGGAGACAAGCTCCGGGCGTCACACCCTTGGAGACAAGCTCCGGGCGTCACTCCGTCTGAGAGAAGCTCCGGGTGTCACCCCCTCGGAGACAGCTCCGAGCGTCACTCCCTCGGAAACAAGCTCCGGGCGCCACTCCCTTGTAGACAAGATCCGGGCGTCACTCCCTCGGATACAAGCTCCGGGCGTCACTCCCTCGGAGACAAGCTCCGGGCGTCACTCCGTCTGAGACAAGTTCCGGGCGTCACTCCGTCCTGAGACAAGCTCCGGGCGTCACTTCCGTCTGAGACAAGCTCCGGGCGTCCACTCCGTCTGAGAGAAGCTCCGGGCGTCACTCCCTCGGAGACCAGCTCCGGGCGTCACTCCCTCGGGGACAAGCTCCGGGCATCACTCCGTCTGAGACAAGCCCCTGGCTTCACTCCCTCGGAGACAAGCTCCAGGTGTCACTCCCTCGGACACAAGCTCCGGGCGTCACTCCGTATGAGACAAGCTCCGGGCGTCACTCCCTCAGAGACAAGCTCCGGGCATCACTCCATGAGAGACAAGTTCCGAGCGTCACTCCCTCGGAGACAAGCTCCGGGTGTCACTCCCTCGGAGACAAGTTCCGAGCGTCACTACCTCGGAGACAAGCTCTGGGCGTTACTCCCTCCGAGACAAGCTCCGGGCGTCACTCCCTCGGAGCCAAGCTCCGCGCGTCACTTTCTCGGAGACAAGTTCCCAGCGTCACTCCCTCAGAGACAAGCTCCGGGCGTCACTCCCTCAGAGACAAGCTCCGGCGTCACTCCGTCGGAGACAAGCTCCTGGCGTCACTCCCTCAGAGACAAGCTCCGAGCGCCACTCCCTCGGAGACAAGCTCCTGGCGTCACGCCTTCTGAGACAAGCTCCATGCGTCACTCCGTCTGAGACAAGCTCCGAGCGTCACTCCGTCGGAGACAAGCTCCGGGCGTCACTCCCGCGGAGACAAGCTCCGAGCGTCACTCCCTCGGAGACAAGTTCCGGGCGTCACTCCCTCGGAGACAAGCTCCGGGCGTCACTCCCTCGGAGACAAGCTCCGAGCGTCACTCCCTCGGAGACAAGCTCCGGGCGTCACTCCGTCTGAGAGAAGCTCCGGGTGTCACCCCCTCGGAGACAGCTCCGAGCGTCACTCCCTCGGAAACAAGCTCCGGGCGTCACTCCCTTGTAGACAAGATCCGGGCGGCACTCCCTTGGAGACAAGCTCCGGGCGTCACTCCCTCGGGGACATGTTCCGGGCGTCACTCCGTCTGAGACAAGTTTCGCACGTCACTCCGTCTGAGACAAGCTCCGGGCGTCACTCCCTCGGAGACAAGCTCCGGGCGTCACTCCCTCGGAGACAAGCTCCCAGCGTCACTCCCTCGGAGACAAGCTCTGGGCGTCACTCCCTCGGAGACAAGCTCCGGGCGCCACTCCCTCGGGAACAAGATCCATGCGTCACTCCGTCTGAGACAAGCTCCGAGCGTCACTCCCTCGGAGACAAGCTCCATGCGTCACTCCATTTGAGATAAGCTCCGAGCGTCACTCCTTCGGAGACAACCTCTATGCGTCACTCACTCGGAGACAATCTCCGGGCGTCACTCCGTCTGAGACAAGCTCTGAGCGTCACTCCCTCGGAGACAAGCTCTGAGCGTCACTCCCTCGGAGACAAGTTCCGGGCGTCACTCCCTCGGAGACAAGCTCCGAGCATCACTCCCTCGGAGACAAGTTCCAGGCGTCACTCCCTCAGAGACAAGCTCCAAGCGTCACTCCCTCGGAGACAAGCTCCGGGTGTCACTCCCTCAGAGACAAGCTCCGAGCGTCACTCCCTCTGACAAGATCCGAGAGTCACTCCGTCTGAGACAAGCTCCGGGCGTCACTCCCTCGGGGGACAAGTTCCGGGCGTCACTCCATCTGAGACAAGCTCCGAGCGTCACTCCGTCTGAGACAAGCTCCGGGCGTCACTCCCTCGGAGACAAGTTCTGAGCGTCACTCCCTCGGAGACAAGCTCCGGGCATCACTCCCTCGGAGACAAGTTCCCAACGTCACTCCTCGGGGACAAACTCGAGCGTCACTCCGTCTGAGACAAACTCCGAGCGTCACTCTGTCTGAGACAAGCTCTGGGTGTCACTCCCTCTGAGACAAGGTCTGGGCGTCACTCCCTCGGAGGCAAACTCTGGGCGTCACTCCATCTGAGACAAGCTCCGGGCGTCACTCCATCTGTGACAAGCTCCGAGCGTCACTCCGTCTGAGACAAGCTCCGAGCGTCACTCCCTCGGAGACAAGCTCCCAGCGTCACTCCCTCGGCGACAAGCTCCAAGCGTCACTCCGTCTGAGACAAGCCCCTGGCTTCACTCCCTCGGAGACAAGCTCCAGGTGTCACTCCCTCGGACACAAGCTCCGGGCGTCACTCCCTCAGAGACAAGCTCCGGGCATCACTCCATGAGAGACAAGTTCGGAGCGTCACTCCCTCGGAGACAAGCTCAGGGTGTCACTCCCTCGGAGACAAGTTCCGAGCGTCACTCCCTCGGAGACAAGCTCCGGGCGTCACTCCCTCGGAGACATGCTCCTGGCGTCACGCCTTCTGAGACAAGCTCCATGCATCACTCCGTCTGAGACAAGCTCCGAGCGTCACTCCGTCGGAGACAAGCTCCGGGCGTCACTCCCTCGGAGACAAGCTCCGTGCGTCACTCCGTCTGAGACAAGCTCCGAGCGTCACTCCCTCGGAGACAAGCTCCGGGCGTCACTCCCTCGGAGACAAGCTCCGGGCGTCAGTCCCTCGGAGACAAGCTCCGACCGTAACTCCCTCGGAGACAAGCTCCGGGCGTCACACCCTTGGAGACAAGCTCCGGGCGTCACTCCGTCTGAGAGAAGCTCCGGGTGTCACCGCCTCGGAGACAGCTCCGAGCGTCACTCCCTCGGAAACAAGCTCCGGGCGCCACTCCCTTGTAGACAAGATCCGGGCGTCACTCCCTTGGAGACATGCTCCGGGCGTCACTCCCTCGGGGACAAGTTCCGGGCGTCACTCCGTCTGAGACAAGTTCCGGGCGTCACTCCGTCTGAGACAAGCTCCGGGCGTCACTCCGTCTGAGACAAGCTCCGGGCGTCACTCCGTCTGAGAGAAGCTCCGGGCGTCACTCCCTCGGAGACCAGCTCCGGGCGTCACTCCCTCGGGGACAAGCTCCGGGCATCACTCCGTCTGAGACAAGCCCCTGGCTTAACTCCCTCGGAGACAAGCTCCAGGTGTCACTCCCTCGGACACAAGCTCCGGGCGTCACTCCGTATGAGACAAGCTCCGGGCGTCACTCCCTCAGAGACAAGCTCCGGGCATCACTCCATGAGAGACAAGTTCCGAGCGTCACTCCCTCGGAGACAAGCTCCGGGTGTCACTCCCTCGGAGACAAGTTCCGAGCGTCACTACCTCGGAGACAAGCTCTGGGCGTTACTCCCTCCGAGACAAACTCCGGGCGTCACTCCCTCGGAGCCAAGCTCCGGGCGTCACTTTCTCGGAGACAAGTTCCCAGCGTCACTCCCTCAGAGACAAGCTCCGGGCGTCACTCCCTCAGAGACAAGCTCCGGCGTCACTCCGTCGGAGACAAGCTCCTGGCGTCACTCCCTCAGAGACAAGCTCCGAGCGCCACTCCCTCGGAGACAAGCTCCGGGCGTCACTCCCTCTGAGACAAGCTCCATGCGTCACTCCGTCTGAGACAAGCTCCGAGCGTCACTCCGTCGGAGACAAGCTCCGGGCGTCACTCCCTCGGAGACAAGCTCCGAGCGTCACTCCCTCGGAGACAAGCTCCGGGCGTCACTCCCTCGGAGACAAGCTCCGGGCGTCACTCCCTCGGAGACAAGCTCCGAGCGTCACTCCCTCGGAGACAAGCTCCGGGCGTCACTCCGTCTGAGAGAAGCTCCGGGTGTCACCCCCTCGGAGACAGCTCCGAGCGTCACTCCCTCGGAAACAAGCTCCGGGCGTCACTCCCTTGTAGACAAGATCCGGGCGGCACTCCCTTGGAGACAAGCTCCGGGCGTCACTCCCTCGGGGACATGTTCCGGGCGTCACTCCGTCTGAGACAAGCTCCGGGCGTCACTCCGTCTGAGACAAGCTCCGGGCGTCACTCCCTCGGAGACAAGCTCTGAGCGTCACTCCCTCGGAGACAAGCTCCCAGCGTCACTCCCTCGGAGACAAGCTCTGGGCGTCACTCCCTCGGAGACAAGCTCCGGGCGCCACTCCCCTCGGGAACAAGATCCATGCGTCACTCCGTCTGAGACAAGCTCCGAGCGTCACTCCCTCGGAGACAAGCTCCATGCGTCACTCCATTTGAGATAAGCTCCGAGCGTCACTCCTTCGGAGACAACCTCTATGCGTCACTCACTCGGAGACAATCTCCGGGCGTCACTCCGTCTGAGAGAAGCTCCGGGCGTCACTCCCTCGGAGACAAGCTCTGGGCGTCACTCCCTCGGAGACAAGCTCCGGACATCACTCCCTCGGAGACAAGCTCCGGGTGTCACTCCCTCGGGGACAAGTTCCGGGCGTCACTCCGTCTGAGACAAGCTCCGGGCGTCACTCCCTCTGAGACAAGCTCCGGGCGTCACTCCGTCTGAGACAAGCTCCGGGCGTCACTCCGTCTGAGACAAGCTCCGGGCGTCACTCCCTCGGAGACAAGCTCTGAGCGTCACTCCGTCTGAGACAAGCCCCTGGCTTCACTCCCTCGGAGACAAGCTCCAGGTGTCACTCCCTCGGACACAAGCTCCGGGCGTCACTCCGTATGAGACAAGCTCCGGGCGTCACTCCCTCAGAGACAAGCTCCGGGCATCACTCCATGAGAGACAAGTTCCAAGCGTCACTCCCTCGGAGACAAGTTCCGAGCGTCACTACCTCGGAGACAAGCTCTGGGCGTCACTCCCTCCGAGACAAGCTCCGGGCGTCACTCCCTCGGAGCCAAGCTCCGGGCGTCACTTTCTCGGAGACAAGTTCCCAGCGTCACTCCCTCAGAGACAAGCTGCGGGCGTCACTCCCTCAGAGACAGGCTCCGGCGTCACTCCGTCGGAGACAAGCTCCTGGCGTCACTCCCTCAGAGACAAGCTCCGAGCGCCACTCCTTCGGAGACAAGCTCCTGGCGTCACGCCTTCTGAGACAAGCTCCATGCGTCACTCCGTCTGAGACAAGCTCCGAGCGTCACTCCGTCGGAGACAAGCTCCGGGCGTCAGTCCCGCTGTTTTTTAAATTCACCTATATGTTTTTAGAATTCCCTTTATACCAACGAACCTTACGGGCCACTATTCTAAAAACCGCGAACAGGGAACTTCCTCCCTTACTCCAGTACAGGCCTCTGAGAGTGCTATTCGGGTCAAACTCTCCTTTCAAGTTATCCCCCGGTATAACTCCTACCTTCACTGAAGAATTTTACTTACTTACCCCTTAATGGCATCGATGTCACGGGTCCTGCGTTCTTAAGGAAGTGAAGTAAGCTAATAACCACTTTTTCAGGTTAAATTATTTTATTATTAACATACTCTTTCTATCTCATTAAATTAAAAACATTATTTACTTTTTGATGTTGTCTGGTTGGTTGGTGAGGCCTTCAGACTCTCTCTCTCTCTCTCTCTCTCTCTCTCTCTCTCTCTTTCACTTTCAAGCCTCCTGGTCTTCTCTCCTGGTGCAGTTTTCTCTTTTCCGGCTGCTGTGGCTCTTGCTGTCCTTCTTGCTTCTTCGGGTGCCGCTGGTGTTCTGCCTCTGGTGTCTTTGTTCTGCTTCTTGCCTCGTGGGGAGAAAAAGGGGAGGAGTCTGAAGTCCACGCTGGTTTCTTTGTTTCAGCTGTTCTGATCGGGACCTCTGATAAGGATCGGACTTCGGGTCTTAAAGGGGCAGTCCATCACAATTTTCCAACAACACAAAGAGATTTTTTAAAACTTTTTTCTTTTGCCTTTTTCCTGCTGCAGGTTGTAATAACCATTCTGATAGACTGAAATTGCTGCCCACAGTTTCTGTGCCCTTCAGCTGCCACCAACCTCTTGTGGGATCTTTCCCTGCACTCTCCCCGATCAGATGTTGGCAGACCTCTATGTTTCAAATGACACATTCTGTATTTTCCAGAACACCCCGTCTTGACATTTGAAACATTACTATAATTTGGTTTATTGTCCCCCCATCCAATTGTACTAACCTACATCCCTGATCATTGTCATTTGTATGCCTATCATAGACCAGTGTCAATACGAGTCTTGTTTTCCATTTCTGATTGGAATGTGGTAATTGTGATATCTTTTACCCCCCACTGATCCCCTAGTCTTATTAATTTAAAATGTTCAATTGATCCTGCTTGTATTCCTAACTTCCCCATTAATGTCTAACATTGTCGTGAATCATGTAAGTCTGCCAACCCCTGGTTTACATGAGAGAACATCTTTCTGACAACGTGTATATTTTTCATTTCAGCATTTACAAAACCGCATTGAACCGTCTCTTTTTTTTTTTTTTTCTCTTCCCAAACAAATTCTCCTTATTGTTCTATACATAGTAAAATTTTTATCTTATCTTAACACCTTATACATTACCTAACCAATAGACTGTGTGTTACACTTTACATATTTTCAACTGTTAACAATTTAATATCAATATCGAAACATCGCTTCTTGGCTTTTGGAACAATCATTATTACATACTAACTAACCCTCTATTAAAACATTCACAGTTTAGAAATGCGGATCAAGTTATTTAACGACACACATACCCCCCTTCTCATATATATACACAACAGTCCCTATCAATTTACATGAAAATAAAAAAATTTTCTTATCAACGATTATAGCTCTTCAATGCAATATTGTTTTGTTGCATTGGTAACAATTTTCCCGCCGTAGTATCAAGCTACTGAAATTCTTAACCTATTATCATTGATCATATTGGGGTTCCTCGTCAGTCGCTGCTATCTGCTGCCGAGACCTTAATGATTCCACTGCGTAGTACATACCCCATGGAGACCACAGATCATCCATCAACTAATGTCCAGTTAGAGATGTCTGACCGGGGGTTTCACTGTCCAGTTATAATTTGATATTCTAATTTGCATTTAATTCCCTCAAATTTGTAGCCAATTATATCATTAGTTTCCCCCCAATCCTGTCGAACAGATTCTTCTCTGGAGTGTAGTTCTCTTCCTTCTTGCGACCTGGTTTGTTATTAATTTTTTCCACCTGAAAAAGCAAATGAACAGATCAAGGGTGGAGAGGGCCCTATTCTTTAATTCGGATTATCCCAGAAGTGCCCTCTCCAGGACTTCCGGATTCCTTTTGCCATCATTTCTTTTTGAACTGGTTTATATTCCATATCCTTGATGTAGTCAAGCCTCCTTCTGTCATTGCACCCCTGAGTGAGATTCGAAGAATCTCAAACTCCTCTGATGCTCACTGGGTCGTGTGTTTCAAGCGTGACACAATTTCTTTTGCTCCAGACACCATGCTTCTCTAATTCAATTGTATGTGTACCCAGAATCTGAACAATCTTGTCTTTACATTTTACAGTCTCGCGAATGATTTTCCCCGCAGTCTTAGTTGGTAACTTCACCCAAACTTCGTCTCCTACTTGATAATTCCCAGATTCACTTGGGTCTCCTTGTCCCTGGGGGACAGAGGTTCCAAGGTTGCTATTAAGATCAAATACTATTCTTTCAATGTCTTTATCCCAGCCTTTATTATTCTGATTCTTTATGATCCAATCCTTTACTTTTCTTACAGACCTCTCAGCCATTCCATTACTCTCAGGTGCATATTTCACGGCCCAATTGATTGTTATTCCTCTGTCAGCACAAAAGTTAATAACAGTATTGTTTCTAAAGTGTGGCGCGTTGTCCATTCGGATCGATTCTGGTCTACCTCTGGAGGTCATCATTTCTGCCAATACCCTTTTGGTTGTGGCTCCATTTGCTTTGCTGGTTGCTCTAAGGTCAATTTCTCCCGTGCAGCTATCAGCTTTGACTAAAAAATACAAATTACCTTTGCTGCTTCTGGGAAAAAGTGGTCCTGCATAATCTAATGACCATTCCTGCATTGGTTTCTCAGTTTTTATGCTCCCATATGTTTTATTTCCTCTCTGTCCTCCACAGGCCATACATCTCTCACATTTTCTCCTTACTGCAGTTAAATGTTGTCTCCAATAGGCTATTTTAAGTCCCAACTTCTTCAACTCCCTTGAGACTACAACATGACCCCCATGTCCTGTGGCTTCATGTACTTGCTTAATTATCATTTGATGGTCGGCTGCTGAGTTCCCAAGAGTCCCCAAGATTATTGTCCTAAGTCTGGCTAATTCATCCACTTCCTGATTCCCCTTACACAGTTCCCCAATTCCTTTTGTGTGTGCTTTTTGATGAATTGTCTGGATCTCCATATCGGCTAAAATTTTATCTATCTCTTCCCACTGTTCTTTCTGTTCCAGTAGTTTATTTCTACCGTTCGTCCAACCGTTTAGTTTCCAAAACTCCAAATCTTTCTCCAATCCTTGCTGCACGAAAAAGCTATCGGTTACAACGGTAACTTCCTGCAGCTTTCGCTGGTGACACTCCTTTAGCCCTTGCAATACTCCCTCTACCTCAGCTGTCTGAGCTGATCCAATGATTACTCCCTGTTCCTCCACTACTATGTTTCCTGAATTTTTTAAAATGAATGCCCATCTGGCTTGTTCTTCGTCCTTCTTGACTTTACTACCATCAGTATATAATACCCAAGCATTCACCAACTCCGTTTTACTAACTGGCTCATCAAGTTTCTGTCCCTTTTGAATATTATGAACAAACATTAAGTCAGGGTTTAGAAGAATGGTTTCCCATCTTTCCCATCGAGCTGTATTCGCGCCTTGCTGGCAAATCTGTCTCTTGGTTAGCTCCTTTAACTCCAAAAACTCAGTGGTGACATAAATTTTCTTACCACCCGACAAGTTTTCTATCTCTGCTATTCTCTTTGTTATAGCTGCTAGACATTTCTCGATGTTTGAAAACTTTTGTTCAGCTCTCGACCAGTTTCCTGTCAGATGTTTGATAGGTGTCTGATTGCTAAGATTAGCAAGTACCATACCATATCCATTTTTATATATGTCTAATTTAATGCTTAAATCATCCTCTTCTTGTCTCCCAACTAATGACCCCGATATCGCAATTGCTGCCTTTAACTGATCTAACCCTCTCTGGGCCTCGCGGGTCCAAATAAAATCCCCTTTCAAGGTTTGATAAATGGCTTTAGCATAGAGACTGAAGTCCTTCACTACTGGCCTTAGATATCCCAACATTCCCATTATTTTTTGAACCCCTTTTTTCGAAACCGGCGCAGTAATTTCAGCTATCTTCTTCCTCATTTCAATACTGGCCTCTCTACCTTCCTTCGATACTGAATAACCCAAATAGTTGACTTCGCTTCTCCCAATTTGACATTTCTTTAGCCCTATTTTAAAGCCTGCTTCACCAAGTGTCTTAATGATCCTGGCCACTCTTTCCACATGTTTGTCCTGATCGTCATCTCCAATTAATATGTCATCGATATATACTAAGGCCAAATCATCTTGAATCAGCTCCCTGATTACTGCCTGAAAGTGATTTGGAGAATTAACATATCCCTGTGGAAGTCTACAATATACATAATGCTTAGTTCCAAAGGTGAATGCTGTTTTCTCCCTGCTGTCTGGGTCTAATGGAACACTCCAGAATCCATTCGCCAAATCTATACTAGTTAAGTAAGTTTTTCCCGCGACTTGCTCTAAGGTAGCTTGTGGATTTATTAAATATCTCTTGTCCTTCTTTGTGACTTTATTTAAAGCTTTGTAATTTGTTACCATTCTAAATGTGCCATCTGGTTTTCTTACTACCTGAAGTGGACTATTTGTTGAGGCATATGTGACCCCTTGAATAATCCCCTGCTGCTCCAATTCCTTGATTATTATCTCCAGCTCACTCTTAGCTCCTCTAGGCAAAGGATACTGTTTTTGAGGTCTGTGTTGTCCCCCGTGAATTGTGTGTTGAAATTGCTGGCTAAGCAAACCTGTGTCATTCTTACCTATCGCTAGGTTTGCTCCCATCAGTACTTCTTCCATCTTCTTCCAAGCTTCGTCATTTAAAATACTTTTCTCTTTCTGTTTCCTTATTTCCTCCATGTTATCAATTGGTTTTAATATCCTTATTTTTCCAGTATCTATTTTTATTAAATCTTTCCCTGCCATCAGATTATCAGTTCCTGATATTGCCAGTAATTCTCCCAATCTAACTTCTGGTCTAATATCCTTATTCCCTAATGCTCCTTCTACTATGTATTTCTTTCCTGTCGGATTTCCAGCTTCTTCCCTTATCATTGATATCTCAGCCCCTGTGTCCACTATACATCTTTCCCCCTTGTATACTACTACTAATTCTCCTTTGTCTGTTTCTGTTGTTAGATTTTGTATAGCCTGTTTAAGGGGAGAAGCCGAATCCTGTCCATATATACCGGGGCCTCCTCTGCCTCCTCCTCGGAATCCCCCTCGCGAGCGTCCCGGATACCCTTCTGGTGGTTGATATCTACCTTGCTCAATCCTCCCCTGACCAGCTGCTCTTCTTCTCCTATCCTCAATGAATCTGTCTCTTTCCTCCCGACTGAGGGCTAGGAATTGTCCCCTTGGTAAATAATCTAGATTTTGTGGTGGAGGTGGCCCTTGTGACCGCAAATTATACCCATGTTGTGGCATTGCTGGTTGTGCTGGATTTTGTTCCGATTTGTCAGGTATCTGTCGGTTTGGTGGTCTAATCTGAGCATTTTGTGTTGAAACATTATTTTGGGCAGCTGCTCTTTTTTGTTCCCCTTTTGTGTGTTTATCCTTAAATGCTTTGCCTGCCAAATCAAATTTAACCAGTTCTCTTCCTATTTCTCTTCTAGAGGTCGTTAACAGTATTATTGAGAGGCTTTTTCCTCCTGGAATCTTGGGTCCTAATTCCCTCAGGAATCTGACTACATCGACCCCCTCTTCCTTATTAACCTCATATATTCGGTCGATATATGGTGTGAGGTGTTCCCCTGCATATGCTGCCTCTGTCATCTCTTTCATTAAATTAGCTCTCTCATTTCCCAAATCTAACTCATTTATTAAATCTGCGACTTCGCCTGTAACTATTTCTCCCACTGTATGTAAATCAATCAATTTGGTGGATTCTCCTGATGCCCCCATTTTCTTCGCTAACTGTTTTAACCTCTGTGAATACTCAATTCTACTCTCCCCATGTTTCTTTGGGCCTGCTGTCTTCATTACGGCTGCTACTATTTTATACGGTACCATGCCTCCCTGTCCTTCCTCTGGACCTGGTGTAAATGACTGAACTATTTTCTCACTTCTGGGGCATGGTGTTCTCAAAGGGGCACCTCTATCTGGGTCCCTATATTCGGAGAAATGTATCCGTCGTCGTACCGGTTCTTCCTCAAAATAGGGGGTACCATGTTGTGCAAACTCTTCCACCGATTCTATATATTCTTCAAACCTTGCACTTGGTACCTGGCTATCTCGTGGAGCATAACTTGCCCTATCCATTGGAGTAGGAGCAGTTTTTTGGGGTCTTGGACGATTCTGTATCCTTTCCTGTGGTCTTAGTGCTGCTATTATCTGGCCTTGTGTTTCTGTGCTGTTCCTTACCCTACTCATGGCTCTTCCGAAACTGTCATACCCTTTGCTCATTTGCCAAATTTTAGCTTTGGGGGTAACGTTTGGTAATTCTAGTAATTTCGAAGAATCAATTTGTTGACTTCCGCCTAATATTTCTCCTATTTTAAGTCCCCTAGCTGTAACCTCTCTTTCCCATCCTTCCTGATCTCTATGGTGTACCATTTCTGCTTCTGGATTATACATATAATACGGTACATCCTTATTTACTGGTTGATAAGTGGAAGGTTGTTGGTGTTTCCAGTGATCGCTATAATCCCCTATTTCTAATGGTTTAGAATTTTTTCTATTCCCTATTCCTCTCTTTGGTTTGACTATTTCCTCATTCTCGGATGAGGATGATAATTCTTCCTGTCCCATCACAGGAGGCGCCATAATCCCAACTATGCCTTGTTCCTCTTCACTTTCTTGTGGTTCAACGAAATGATCGATAAACGCTTCTTTCTTATGTGTGGCAGATTGCTGAGGCCAATTTTCTTCCTGAAACAGACTTGGATCTGGGTATGGAAAATTGTATCCCGTTGGGAAATTTTCACAGGAGTCCGAATTCTCTCGGCTATCTGATTCTAGGCCTGATTCCTCGTCACTTTCCATTTCTAATGGTTCATTTTTCTGCAGTTGTTTTATATATTTGCCTACCACTTCAGAGTTAATTTTGTGTTTACTATGGATCTGTATTATTTCTGTCCTGTTTACTCCGTCAATGATTTTAATCAGTTTGGAACACACTTTGCCCACTTGAGCAGCTGCATGCTTCTGTCTGTGTCCAAATACGATTAGTGATTCAGCTCGCTTTTCAAATGCAAACTGACAAAGTGCTTTAAGGACCCGGACTGAATCTGTATATTGCAGGGCTTTTGGCACTCTAACAAAGAGGGAGATATCTCCGTCTGGATACATATCTCCTGTCCAGGATTTCTTTTGCTCTTTTAATTTCTTCCATTCCCTTTTCATTTCTACATTTCTCTTGACCGTATCCCAGGGCATGAGAATTACCCTAATTGCCATTTTCGGATTTTTAGTTCTGTTCCTGGTTGTCCCTTTCAGGTGCACTCTGAAATTAAGGATAAGTACCCTTTCTGGGCCCTATCCAAGGCTGACCAAGGCACTATCTTCCTGCTCTAGTTAAGGGTCGATTGATTATTGGTTTCTGAATATAAGCGTCCCTATTTTCCAGAAAATGTCCGCACAATCCGCCTTACTCTGAGGATGATTTATTCTTTAGCCCT
>NC_052151.1:157472-209649 GCF_902713615.1 Scyliorhinus canicula | reverse complement strand
CCACTCAGCCAGGGTTAGTGCAGTAACCAGCGGGTCCCCACTCAGCCAGGGTTAGTGCAGTAACCAGCGGGTCCCCACTCAGCCAGGGTTAGTGCAGTAACCAGCGGGTCCCCACTCAGCCAGGGTTAGTGCAGTAACCAGCGGGTCCCCACTCAGCCAGGGTTAGTGCAGTAACCAGCGGGTCCCCACTCAGCCAGGGTTAGTGCAGTAACCAGCGGGTCCCCACTCAGCCAGGGTTAGTGCAGTAACCAGCGGGTCCCCACTCAGCCAGGGTTAGTGCAGTAACCAGCGGGTCCCCACTCAGCCAGGGTTAGTGCAGTAACCAGCGGGTCCCCACTCAGCCAGGGTTAGTGCAGTAACCAGCGGGTCCCCACTCAGCCAGGGTTAGTGCAGTAACCAGCGGGTCCCCACTCAGCCAGGGTTAGTGCAGTAACCAGCGGGTCCCCACTCAGCCAGGGTTAGTGCAGTAACCAGCGGGTCCCCACTCAGCCAGGGTTAGTGCAGTAACCAGCGGGTCCTCCACTCAGCCAGGGTTAGTGCAGTAACCAGCGAGTCCCCACTCAGCCAGGGTTAGTGCAGTAACCAGCGGGTCCCCACTCAGCCAGGGTTAGTGCAGTAACCAGCGGATCTCCACTCAGCCAGGGTTAGTGCAGTAACCAGCGGGTCCCCACTCAGCCAGGGTTAGTGCAGTAACCAGCGGGTCCCCACTCAGCCAGGGTTAGTGCAGTAACCAGCGGGTCCCCACTCAGCCAGGGTTAGTGCAGTAACCAGCGGGTCCCCACTCAGCCAGGGTTAGTGCAGTAACTAGCGGGTCCCCACTCAGCCAGGGTTAGTGCAGTAACCAGCGGGTCCCCACTCAGCCAGGGTTAGTGCAGTAACCAGCGGATCCCCTGTCAGCCAGGGTTATTGCAGTAACCAGCGAGTCCCCACTCAGCCAGGGTTAGTGCAGTAACCAGCGGGTCCCCACTCAGCCAGGGTTAGTGCAGTAACCAGCGAGCCCCCACTCAGCCAGGGTTAGTGCAGTAACCAGCGGGTCCCCACTCAGCCAGGGTTAGTGCAGTAACCAGCGGGACCCACTCAGCCAGGGTTAGTGCAGTAACCAGCGAGTCCCCACTCAGCCAGGGTTAGTGCAGTAACCAGCGGGTCCCCACTCAGCCAGGGTTAGTGCAGTAACCAGCGATCTCCACTCAGCCAGGGTTAGTGCAGTAACCAGCGAGTCCCCACTCAGCCAGGGTTAGTGCAGTAACCAGCGGGTCCCCACTCAGCCAGGGTTAGTGCAGTAACCAGCGGGGCCCCACTCAGCCAGGGTTAGTGCAGTAACCAGCGGGTCCCCACTCAGCCAGGGTTAGTGCAGTAACCAGCGATCTCCACTCAGCCAGGGTTAGTGCAGTAACCAGCGAGTCCCCACTCAGCCAGGGTTAGTGCAGTAACCAGCGGGTCCCCACTCAGCCAGGGTTAGTGCAGTAACCAGAGAGTCCCCACTCAGCCAGGGTTAGTGCAGTAACCAGCGGGTCCCCACTCAGCCAGGGTTAGTGCAGTAACCAGCGGGTCCCCACTCAGCCAGGGTTAGTGCAGTAACCAGCGGGTCCCCACTCAGCCAGGGTTAGTGCAGTAACCAGCGAGTCCCCACTCAGCCAGGGTTAGTGCAGTAACCAGCGGGTCCCCACTCAGCCAGGGTTAGTGCAGTAACCAGCGGGTCCCCACTCAGCCAGGGTTAGTGCAGTAACCAGAGAGTCCCCACTCAGCCAGGGTTAGTGCAGTAACCAGCGGGTCCCCACTCAGCCAGGGTTAGTGCAGGAACCAGCGGGTCCCCATTCAGCCAGGGTTAGTGCAGTAACCAGCGGGTCCCCACTCAGCCAGGGTTAGTGCAGTAACCAGCGGGTCCTCACTCAGCCAGGGTTAGTGCAGTAACCAGCGGGTCCCCACTCGGCCAGGGTTAGTGCAGTAACCAGCGATCTCCACTCAGCCAGGGTTAGTGCAGTAACCAGCGGGTCCCCACTCAGCCAGGGTTAGTGCAGTAACCAGCGGGTCCCCACTCAGCCAGGGTTAGTGCAGTAACCAGCGAGTCCCCACTCAGCCAGGGTTAGTGCAGTAACCAGCGAGTCCCCACTCAGCCAGGGTTAGTGCAGTAACCAGCGATCTCCACTCAGCCAGGGTTAGTGCAGTAACCAGCGATCTCCACTCAGCCAGGGTTAGTGCAGTAACCAGCGGGTCCCCACTCAGCCAGGGTTAGTGCAGTAACCAGCGGGCCCCCACTCAGCCAGGGTTAGTGCAGTAACCAGCGGGTCCCCACTCAGCCAGGGTTAGTGCAGTAACCAGCGAGTCCCCACTCAGCCAGGGTTAGTGCAGTAACCAGCGAGTCCCCACTAAGCCAGGGTTAGTGCAGTAACCAGCGGGTCCCCACTCAGCCAGGGTTAGTGCAGTAACCAGCGATCTCCACTCAGCCAGTGTTAGTGCAGTAACCAGCGGGTCCCCACTCAGCCAGGGTTAGTGCAGTAACCAGCGGGTCCCCACTCAGCCAGGGTTAGTGCAGTAACCAGCGGGTCCCCACTCAGCCAGGGTTAGTGCAGTAACCAGCGGGTCCCCACTCAGCCAGGGTTAGTGCAGTAACCAGCGGGTCCCCACTCAGCCAGGGTTAGTGCAGTAACCAGCGAGTCCCCACTCAGCCAGGGTTAGTGCAGTAACCAGCGGGTCCCCACTCAGCCAGGGTTAGTGCAGTAACCAGCGGGTCCCCACTCAGCCAGGGTTAGTGCAGTAACCAGCGGGTCCCCACTCAGCCAGGGTTAGTGCAGTAACCAGCGGGTCCCCACTCAGCCAGGGTTAGTGCAGTAACCAGCGATCTCCACTCAACCAGGGTTAGTGCAGTAACCAGCGAGTCCCCACTCAGCCAGGGTTAGTGCAGTAACCAGCGGGTCCCCACTCAGCCAGGGTTAGTGCAGTAACCAGCGGGTCCCCACTCAGCCAGGGTTAGTGCAGTAACCAGCGGGTCCCCACTCAGCCAGGGTTAGTGCAGTAACCAGCGGGTCCCCACTCAGCCAGGGTTAGTGCAGTAACCCGCGATCTCCACTCAGCCAGGGTTAGTTCAGTAACCAGCGGGTCCCCACTCAGCCAGGGTTAGTGCAGTAACCAGCGGGTCCTCACTCAGCCAGGGTTAGTGCAGTAACCAGCGGGTCCCCACTCAGCCAGGGTTAGTGCAGCAGCCAGCGGGTCCCCACTCGGCCAGGGTTAGTGCAGTAACCAGCGATCTCCACTCAGCTAGGGTTAGTGCAGTAACCAGCGGGTCCCCACTCAGCCAGGGTTAGTGCAGTAACCAGCGAGTACCCACTCAGCCAGGGTTAGTGCAGTAACCAGCGAGTCCCCACTCAGCCAGGGTTAGTGCAGTAACCAGCGATCTCCACTCAGCCAGGGTTAGTGCAGTAACCAGCGGGTCCCCACTCAGCCAGGGTTAGTGCAGTAACCAGCGGGTCCCCACTCAGCCAGGGTTAGTGCAGTAACCAGCGAGTCCCCACTCAGCCAGGGTTAGTGCAGTAACCAGCGAGTCCCCACTCAGCCAGGGTTAGTGCAGTAACCAGCGATCTCCACTCAGCCAGGGTTAGTGCAGTAACCAGCGGGTCCCCACTCAGCCAGGGTTAGTGCAGTAACCAGCGGGTCCCCACTCAGCCAGGGTTAGTGCAGTAACCAGCGGGTCCCCACTCAGGCCAGGGTTAGTGCAGTAACCAGCAGGTCCCCACTCAGCCAGGGTTAGTGCAGTAACCAGCGGGTCCCCACTCAGCCAGGGTTAGTGCAGTAACCAGCGGGTCCCCACTCAGCCAGGGTTAGTGCAGTAACCAGCGGGTCCCCACTCAGCCAGGGTTAGTGCAGTAACCAGCGATCTCCACTCAGCCAGGGTTAGTGCAGTAACCAGCGGGTCCCCACTCAGCCAGGATTAGTGCAGTAACCAGCGGGTCCCCACTCAGCCAGGGTTAGTGCAGTAACCAGCGGGTCCACACTCAGCCAGGGTTAGTGCAGTAACCAGCGGGTCCCCACTCAGCCAGGGTTAGTGCAGTAACCAGCGGGTCCCCACTCAGCCAGGGTTAGTGCAGTAACCAGCGGGTCCCCACTCAGCCAGGGTTAGTGCAGTAACCAGCGGGTCCCCACTCAGCCAGGGTTAGTGCAGTAACCAGCGAGTCCCCACTCAGCCAGGGTTAGTGCAGTAACCAGCGGGTCCCCACTCAGCCAGGGTTAGTGCAGTAACCAGCGAGTCCACACTCAGCCAGGGTTAGTGCAGTAACCAGCGGGTCCCCACTCAGCCAGGGTTAGTGCAGTAACCAGCGATCTCCACTCAGCCAGGGTTAGTGCAGTAACCAGCGGGTCCCCACTCAGCCAGGGTTAGTGCAGTAACCAGCGAGTCCCCACTCAGCCAGGGTTAGTGCAGTAACCAGCGATCTCCACTCAGCCAGGGTTAGTGCAGTAACCAGCGGGTCCCCACTCAGCCAGGGTTAGTGCAGTAACTAGCTCGCTCCGATTGCAATCCCCAAACTCCGACATCCATTCCATTCCCTGAGCGTCGCCTCCTCCCTCGATGATTCCACCGGGCTCCTTTGTCTCTCCGTGTCTCACCCTCCACCTGCACCCCTGACATTATCCACTCGCCATTATCTTCAACACTCCATGTTCTGGTAAGGGACGGAAGGGGCCTGGCGTCCAGGGCAATGGGAGGCATCAGAGATATTTACAGTGTTTATCTCCGTGAGTCCTTTCACCCAAACCCTCTTTCTTTTCTCCCCACTCCACAGTCAAACTTTGCAATGGGTCGTCTCCCATCCACCTACAGGAAATGCTATATGTTGGACTTTGGCCTTGCTCGACAGTACACCAACACCAATGGAGAGGTCCGGCCCGTGAGTAACTGGACACAGGGATTTTAGTAGCTAGCAGTCACCTTGATGGATCTGTACCCCTGTGAAAGCCAGTGTGGAACTGTATCCCAGTGAGAGTCAGTGTGTGTGGAACTGTATCCCAGTGAGAGTCAGTGTGTGGAACTGTATCCCAGTGAGAGTCAGTGTGTATGGAACTGTACCCCAGTGAGAGTCAGTGTGTATGGAACTGTATCCCAGTGAGAGTCAGTGTGTATGGAACTGTATCCCAGTGAGAGTCACTGTGTGTGGAACTGTACCCCAGTGAGAGTCAGTGTGTATGGAACTGTACCCCAGTGAGAGTCAGTGTGTGTGGGACTGTACCCCAGTGAGAGTCAGTGTGTATGGAACTGTATCCCAGTGAGAGTCAGTGTGTGTGGAACTGTATCCCAGTGAGAGTCAGTGTGTGTGGAACTGTATCCCAGTGAGAGTCGGTATGTGTGGAACTGTATCCCAGTGAGAGTCTATGTGTGTGGAACTGTATCCCAGTGAGAGTCAGTGTGTGGAACTGTATCCCAGTGAGAGTCAGTGTGTGTGGAACTGTCTCCCAGTGAGAGTCAGTGTGTGTGGAACTGTATCCCAGTGAGAGTCAGTGTGTGGGACCCGTACCCCAGTGAGAGTCAGTGTGTGTGGAACTGTACCCCAGTGAGATTCAGTATGTGTGGAACTGTATCCCAGTGAGAGTCAGTGTGTGTGGAACTGTATCCCAGTGAGAGTCAGTGTGAGGAACTGTATCCCAGTGAGAGTCAGTGTGTGTGGAACTGTAACCCAGTCAGTCAGTGTGTGTGGAACTGTATCCCAGTGAGAGTCAGTGTGTGTGGAACTGTACCCCAGTGAGAGTCAGTGTGTGTGGAACTGTATCCCAGTGAGAGTCAGTGTGTGGAACTGTATCCCAGTGAGAGTCAGTGTGTGTGGAACTGTACCCCAGTGAGAGTCAGTGTGTGTGGAACTGTATCTCAGTGAGAGTCAGTGTGTGTGGAACTGTACCCCAGTGAGAGTCAGTGTGTGTGGAACTGTATCCCAGTGAGAGTCAGTGTGTGTGGAACTGTATCCCAGTGAGAGTCAGTGTGTGTGGAACTGTATCTCAGTGAGAGTCAGTGTGTGTGGAACTGTACCCCAGTGAGAGTCAGTGTGTGTGGAACTGTATCCCAGTGAGAGTCAGTGTGTGTGGAACTGTATCCCAGTGAGAGTCAGTGTGTATGGAACTGTACCCCAGTGAGAGTCAGTGTGTATGGAACTGTACCCCAGTGAGAGTCAGTGTGTGGAACTGTATCCCAGTGAGAGTCAGTGTGTGTGGAACGGTACCCCAGTGAGAGTCAGTTTGTGTGGAACTGTACCCCAGTGAGAGTCAGTGTGTGTGGAACTGTATCCCAGTGAGAGTCAGTGTGTATGGAACTGTATCCCAGTGAGAGTCAGTGTGTGTGGAACTGTATCCCAGTGAGAGTCAGTGTGTGTGGAACTGTATCCCAGTGAGAGTCGGTATGTGTGGAACTGTATCCCAGTGAGAGTCTATGTGTGTGGAACTGTATCCCAGTGAGAGTCTGTGTGGAACTGTATCCCAGTGAGAGTCAGTGTGTGTGGAACTGTCTCCCAGTGAGAGTCAGTGTGTGTGGAACTGTATCCCAGTGAGAGTCAGTGTGTGGGACCCGTACCCCAGTGAGAGTCAGTGTGTGTGGAACTGTACCCCAGTGAGAGTCAGTATGTGTGGAACTGTATCCCAGTGAGAGTCAGTGTGTGTGGAACTGTATCCCAGTGAGAGTCAGTGTGAGGAACTGTATCCCAGTGAGAGTCAGTGTGTGTGGAACTGTAACCCAGTCAGTCAGTGTGTGTGGAACTGTATCCCAGTGAGAGTCAGTGTGTGTGGAACTGTATCCCAGTGAGAGTCAGTGTGTGTGGAGCTGTATCCCAGTGAGAGTCAGTGTGTGTGGGACCTGTATCCCAGTGAGAGTCAGTGTGTGTGGAACTGTATCCCAGTGAGAGTCAGTGTGTGTGGAACTGTACCCCAGTGAGAGTCAGTGTGTGTATAACTGTGTCCCAGTGAGAGTCAGTGTGTGTGGAACCCGTACCCCAGTGAGAGTCCGTGTGTGTGGAACGGTACCCCAGTGAGAGTCAGTGTGTGTGGAACTGTATTCCAGTGAGAGTCAGTGTGTGTGGAACTGTACCCCAGTGAGAATCAGTGTGTGTGGAACTGTACCCCAGTGAGAGTCAGTGTGTGTGGAACTGTATCCCAGTGAGAGTCAGTGTGTATGGAACTGTATCCCAGTGAGAGTCAGTGTGTGTGGAACTGTATCCCAGTGAGAGTCAGTGTGTGTGGAACTGTATCCCAGTGTGAGTCAGTGTGTGGAACTGTATCCCAGTGAGAGTCAGTGTGTGTGGAACTGTATCCCAGTGAGAGTCAGTGTGTGGAACTGTATCCCAGTGAGAGTCAGTGTGTGTGGAACTGTACCCCAGTGAGAGTCAGTTTATGTGGAGCTGTATCCCATTGAGAGTCAGTGTGTGTGGAACTGTATCCCAGTGAGAGTCAGTGTGTATGGAACCCGTACCCCAGTGAGAGTCCGTGTGTGTGGAACTGTACACCAGTGAGAGTCAGTGTGTGTGGAACTGTACTCCAGTGAGAGTCAGTGTGTGTGGAACTGTATACAGGTTAAAACAGCCGCACTGTCAGAGGGTCAGTACTGAGCGAGTGCCGCACTGTCAGAGGGTCAGTACTGAGCGAGTGCCGCACTGTCAGAGGGTCCGTACTGAGGGAGTGCTGCACTGTCAGCGGGTCAGTGCTGAGGGAGTGCTGCACTGTCAGAGGGTCAGTACTGAGGGAGTGCTGCACTGTCAGAGGGTCAGTACAGAGGGAGTGCTGCACTGTCAGAGCGTCAGTACTGAGGGAGTGCTGCACTGTCAGAGGGTCAGTACTGAGGGAGTGCTGCACTGTCAGAGGATCAGTACTGAGGGAGCGCCGCACTGTCAGAGGGTCAGTACTGAGGGAGTGCTGCACTGTCAGAGGGTCAGTACTGAGGGAGTGCCGCACTGTCGGAGGGTCAGTACTGAGGGAGTGCTGCACTGTCCGAGGGTCAGTACTGAGGGAGTGCCGCACTGTCAGAGGGTCAGTGCTGAGGAGGTGCTGCACTGTCAGAGGGTCAGTACTGAGGGAGTGCTGCACTGTCAGAGAGTCAGTACTGAGGGAGTGCCACACTGTGAGAGGGTCAGCACTGAGGTGGTGCTGCACTGTCAGAGGGTCAGTACTGCGGGAGTGCTGCACTGTCAGAGGGTCAGTACTAAAGGAGTGCCGCACTGTCAGAGGGTCAGTACTGAGGGAGTGCCGCACTGTCAGAGGGTCAGTACTCTGGGAGTGCTGCACTGTCAGAGGGTCAGTACTGAGGGGGTGCTGCACTGTCAGAGGGTCAGTACTGAGGGAGTGCCGCACTGTCAGAGGGTCAGTACTGAGGGTGTGCCGCACTGTCAGAGGGTCAGTACTGAGGGAGTGCCGCACTGTGGGAGGGTCAGTACTGAGGGAGTGCCGCACTGTCAGAGGGTCAGTACTGAGGGAGTGCCGCACTGTCAGAGGGTCAGTACTGAGGGAGTGCTGCACTGTCAGAGGGTTAGTACTGAGGGAGTGCCGCACTGTCAGAGGGTCAGTACTGAGGGAGTGCTGCTTTGTCAGAGGGTCAGTACTGAGGGAGTGCCGCACTGTCAGAGGGTCGGTACTGAGGGAGTGCCGCACTGTGGGAGGGTCAGTACTGAGGGAGTGCTGCACTGTCAGAGGGTCAGTACTGAGGGAGTGCCGCCCTGTCAGAGGGTCAGTCCTGAGGGAGTGCTGCACTGTCAGAGGGTCAGTCCTGAGGGAGTGCTGCACTGTCAGAGGGTCAATACTGAGGGAGTGCCGCACTGTCAGAGGGTCAGTACTGAGGGAGTGCTGCACTGTCAGAGGATCAGTACTGAGGGAGCGCCGCACTGTCAGAGGGTCAGTACTGAGGGAGTGCTGCACTGTCAGAGGGTCAGCACTGAGGGAGTGCCGCACTGTCAGAGGGTCAGTACTGAGGGAGTGCTGCACTGTCAGAGGGTCAGTACTGAGGGAGTGCTGCACTGTCAGAGGGTTAGTACTGAGGGAGTGCCGCACTGTCAGAGGGTCAGTACTGAGGGAGTGCCGCACTGTCAGAGGGTCAGTACTGAGGGAGTGCCGCACTGTCAGAGGGTCAGCACTGAGGGAGTGCTGCACTGTCAGAGGGTCGTACTGAGGGAGTGCCGCACTGTCAGAGGGTCAGTACTGAGGGAGCCGCACTGTCAGAGGGTCAGTACTGAGGGAGGGCTGCACTGTCAGAGGGTCAGTACTGAGGGAGTGCCGCACTGTCAGAGTGCCGCACTGTCAGAGGGTCAGTACTGAGGGAGTGCTGCACTGTTAGAGGGTCAGTACTGAGGGAGTGCCGCACTGTCAGAGGGTCAGTACTGAGGGAGTGCTACACTGTCAGAGGGTCAGTACTGAGGGAGAGCTGCACTGTCAGAGAGTTAGTACTGAGGGAGTGCAGCACTGTCAGAGGGTCAGTACTGAGGGAGTGCTGCACTGTCAGAGGGTCAGTACTGAGGGAGTGCTGCACTGTCAGAGGGTCAGTACTGAGGGAGTGCCGCACTGTCAGAGGGTCAGTACTGAGGGAGTGCTGCACTGTCAGAGGGTTAGTACTGAGGGAGTGCCGCACTGTCAGAGGGTCAGTACTGAGGGAGTGCTGCTTTGTCAGAGGGTCAGTACTGAGGGATTGCCGCACTGTCAGAGGGTCAGTGCTGAGGGTGTGCCGCACTGTCAGAGGGCCAGTACTGAGGGAGCGCCGCACTGTCAGAGGGTCAGTACTGAGGGAGTGCTGCACTGTCAGAGGGTCAGTGCTGAGGTAGTGCCGCACTGTCAGAGGGTCAGTGCTGAGGGAACACCATGTGGATTGATTTCCGGGACGATCTGCTGTGTATCTTGTTTGAATTTAGCTGTTTTATTTCTCCTTTTTGTTTTGCAGTTTATTTTGGAATCCTCATTGTAATCCTCCATCCTGAAGCTTCTGTTTGGTGGTCAGACTTCCTGCCCCTTGCATGTTCTCATCATTACCCAAAGTTATCCTGAGTTGTGAGTCTTCCATTCGTTCTCTTTCTGTTATTTCAATATGATTTATTGCACAGGGATCTCCCAGAATGGCAAAATCGCCTCAGCAGCACACTTCACACGTACAGCCTAAAGGGAGAGTGCTCACTAGGTCAGGGTCGGCAGCCAGGCTTCCACGGGCGTGGGTCCGAGTCCGGGGTCTCCCTGGGCCGCAGCCGGGGTCCGGGGTCTCCCTGCGCCGGAGTCGGGGCCTCCCTGGGCCGGAGTCGGGGTCTCCCTGGGCCGCAGCCGGGGTCCGGAGTCTCCCTGGGCCGGAGTCGGGGTCCGGGGTCTCCCTGGGCCGGAGCCGGGGTCCGGGGTCTCCTGGCCGCAGCCGGGGTCCGGGGCCTCCTGGGCCGCAGCCGGGGTCCGGGGCCTGCCGGGGTCCGGGGCCTCCCTGGGCCGCAGCCGGGGGCCGGGGCCTCCCTGGGCCGGGGCCTCCCTGGGCCGCAGCCGGGGGCCGGGGCCTCCCTGGGCCGCAGCCGGGGTCCGGGCCTCCCTGGGCCGCAGCCGGGGTCGGGGCCTCCCTGGGCCGCAGCCGGGGTCCGGGGCCTCCCTGGGCCGCAGCCGGGGTCCGGGGCCTCCCTGGGCCGCAGCCGGGGTCCGGGGCCTCCTGGGCCGCAGCCGGGGTCCGAGGCCTCCCTGGGCCGCAGCCGGGGTCCGGGGCTCCCTGGGCCGGAGACGGGGCCTCCCTGGGCCGGAGTCGGGGCCTCCCTGGGCGGAGTCGGGGCCTCCCTGGGCCGGAGTCGGGGCCTCCCTGCGCCGGAGTGGGGGCTCCCTGGGCCGGAACCGGGGCCTCCCTGGGCCGGAGCCGGGGCCTCCCTGGGCCGGGCCGGGGTCCCTGGGCCGGAGCCGGTGTCCTGGGCCTCCCTGGGCCGGAGTCGGGGCCTCCCTGGGCCGGAGCCGGGGTCCTGGGCCTCCCTGGGCCGGAGCGGGGGTCTCCCTGGGCCGGAGCCGGGGTCCGGGGCCTCCCTGGGCCGTAGTCGGGGCCTCCCTGGGCCGGGGTCCGGGGTTCCCGGGGCCGGGGTCCGGGGTCTCCTGGGCCGGAGTCGGCTTCTCCCTGGGCCGGAGTCGGGGTCCGGTGTCTCCCTGGGCCGGGTCGGGCGGGGTTCCGGGAGTCGGGGTCCGGGGTCTGGGCCGCAGTCGGGGTCGGGGTCTCCTGGGCCGGAGCCGGGGTCCGGGGTCTCTCTGGGCCGCAGCCGGGGTCCGGGGCCTCCCTGGGCCGCAGCCGGGGTCCGGGGCCTCCCTGGGCCGCAGCCGGGGGCCGGGGCCTCCCTGGGCCGCAGCCGGGGGCCGGGGCCTCCCCGGGCCGCAGCCGGGGTCCGGGGCCTCCCTGGGCCGCAGCCGGGGTCCGGGGCCTCCCTGGGCCGCAGGGGTCCGGGGCCTCCCTGGGCCGCAGCCGGGGTCCGGGGCCTCCCTGGGCCGCAGCCGGGGTCCGGGGCCTCCCTGGGCCGGAGCCGGGGTCCGGGGCCTCCCTGGGCCGGAGCCGGGGCCTCCCTGGGCCGGAGTCGGGGCCTCCCTGGGCCGGAGTCGGGGCCTCCCTGGGCCGGAGTCGGGGCCTCCCTGGGCCGGAGTCGGGGCCTCCCTGGGCCGGAGTCGGGGCCTCCCTGGGCCGGAGTCGGGGCCTCCCTGGGCCGGAGTGGGGCCTCCCTGGGCCGGAGCCGGGTCTCCCTGGGCCGGAGGCGGGGTCCGGGGCCTCCCTGGGCCGGAGCCGGGGTCTCCCTGTGGGCCGGGGCCGGAGCCGGGGTCCGGGGTCTCTCTGGGCCGAAGCCAGGGTCCGGGGTCTCTCTGGGCCGGAGCCGGGGTCCGGGGTCTCCCTGGGCCGGAGCCGGGGTCCGGGGTCTCTCTGGGCCGGAGCCGGGGTCCGGAGTCTCCCTGGGCTGGTGTCAGGGGCACAGGGAGGAATTGACGGGGTGTATTCAGGGTTGGAGTGTGCTGTTTGCCATTGGAGTAGTGATAGCTGTGTCTGGGAGGTCTCTGTCCCAAGATTTGATTTTATTTATCCTTTGCTTCTCGCCCTATCTCCCTGTGTTTTGCTAGCATTGGAACCTTCGATGACAATTGATGACATGGTGAGAGTTTCAAAGCAGCTGGCCTCCTGTTCCACATTTGCTTCATCACTTATTGGTGCGAGAGCGCTGAGGTTTGTGTCTGCTGGTGGGAAGAACAGCTCACTGACTTTGTCACCTGGTGATATGGGCCTGCTGGGCCGGTGTGGGCCGGCCAGGACCGGTGTGGGCCGGCCAGGACCGGTGTGGGCCAGCCTTGGCCGGTGTGGGCCGGCCAGGACCGGTGTGGGCCTGCCTGGCCCGGTGTGGGCCTGCCTGGGCCCGGTGTGGGCCTCCCTGGGCCGGTGTGGGCCTTCCTGGCCCGGTGTGGGCCTGCCTGGGCCCGGTGTGGGCCTGCCTGGGCCGGTGTGGGCCTGCCTGGGCCGGCGTGGGCCGGTGTGGGCCTCCCTGGGCCGGTGTGGGCCTCCCTGGGCCGGTGTGGGCCTCCCTGGGCCGGTGTGGGCCTCCCCGGGCCGGTGTGGGCCTGCCCGGGCCGGTGTGGGCCTGCCCGGGCCAGTGTGGGCCAGCCAGGGCCGGTGTGAGCCTCCCTGTGTCTGCTTGGGCCCTTGTGGGCCTCCCCGGGCCGGTGTGGGCCTCCCTGGCCCGGTGTGGGCCTGCTCGGGCCGGTGTGGGCCTCCCTGGGCTGGTGTGGGCCTCCCTGGGCCTGCCTGGGCCGGTGTGGGCCTGCCTGGGCCGGTGTGGTGGCGGTGGCCCTCTGCTGGTCGGTGGGGGGGGAAGGAGGGGGTGGCGGATAACCTGGTCCTGCCTTGGGAGTAGCCCGGGCTTGTTGGACCAATCTGTGATGGCATGTGCCCATTGTGGTTGGAGGGGGGTGGCCTGGATCTGCTAACCTCCCCCGGCTTAGCAAGCGGTAGCCAGCCATAGCTTGCTGGCACCACTCGATCGTGCCGGGGGGGGGGGGGGGGTCTTCGGGTGGCCTCGGGCTGCCAGCCCTATGTCACACTGACTTCTGTCTGATTGTCTTTTGCAGCCTCGAGCCGTTGCTGGATTCCGAGGAACCGTTCGCTATGCATCAGTCAATGCCCATAAAAACCGAGTAAGGGAAATCCTTGAAGCTTTCCTGGGCTAGGGTGGGATGGATCAAGGAGCCACAATTTAACAACAATAGAGAGACTAGGGCTTGGTGCTTGGTGTTAGGAAGTGGTGCTTCTACACGACTGACTGTGGAAGATGGTAATAAACTTGCAGATTGGGTATTAAAAAGTGTGGGGAATGCAGTCGTTATCGGGGATTCAATTGTAATGAAATGAAATGAAACCGGTGCTCCGGTTTCCTCCCACAAGTCCCGAAAGAACATAAGAACATAAGAACTAGGAGCAGGAGTAGGCCATCTGGCCCCTCGAGCCTGCTCCGCCATTCAATGAGATCATGGCTGATCTTTTGTGGACTCAGCTCCACTTTCCGGCCCGAACACCATAACCCTTAATCCCTTTATTCTTCAAAAAACTATCTACCTTTACCTTAAAAACATGTAATGAAGGAGCCTCAACTGCTTCACTGGGCAAGGAATTCCATAGATTCACAACCCTTTGGGTGAAGAAGTTCCTCCTAAACTCAGTCCTAAATCTACTTCCCCTTATTTTGAGGCTATGCCCCCTAGTTCTGCTGTCACCCGCTAGTGGAAACAACCTGCCCGCATCTATCCTATCTATTCCCTTCATAATTTTAAATGTTTCTATAAGATCCCCCCTCATCCTTCTAAATTCCAACGAGTACAGTCCCAGTCTACTCAACCTCTCCTCATAATCCAACCCCTTCAGCTCTGGGATTAACCTAGTGAATCTCCTCTGCACACCCTCCAGCGCCAGTACGTCCTTTCTCAAGTAAGGAGACCAAAACTGAACACAATACTCCAGGTGTGGCCGCACTAACACCTTATACAATTGCAACATAACCTCCCTAGTCTTAAACTCCATCCCTCGAGCAATGAAGGACAAAATTCCATTTGCCTTCTTAATCACCTGTTGCACTTGTAAACCAACCTTCTGTGACTCATGCACTAGCACACCCAAGTCTCTCTGAACAGCGGCATGCTTTAATATTTTATCGTTTAAATAATAATCCCGTTTGCTGTTATTCCTACCAAAATGGATAACCTCACATTTGTCAACATTGTATTCCATCTGCCAGACCCTAGCCCATTCACTTAAACTATCCAAATCCCTCTGCAGACTTCCAGTATCCTCTGCACTTTTTGCTTTACCACTCATCTTAGTGTCATCTGCAAACTTGGACACATTGCCCTTGGTCCCCAACTCCAAATCATCTATGTAAATTGTGAATAATTGTGGGCCCAACACGGATCCCTGAGGGACACCACTAGCTACTGATTGCCAACCAGAGAAACACCCATTTATCCCAACTCTTTGCTTTCTATTAATTAACCAATCCTCTATCCATGCTACTACTTTACCCTTAATGCCATGCATCTTTATCTTATGCAGCAACCTTTTGTGTGGCACCTTGTCAAAGGCTTTCTGGAAATCCAGATATACCACATCCATCGGCTCCCCGTTATCTACTGCACTGGTAATGACCTGCCTTTTACAAACCCATGCTGCGTCTGCCCAATGGGACAATTTCTATCCAGATGCCTCGCAATTTCTTCTTTGATGATAGATTCCAGCATCTTCCCTACTACCAAAGTTAAGCTCACTGGCCTATAATTTCCTTTCTGCCTACCTCCTTTTTTAAACAGTGGCGTCACGTTTGCTAATTTCCAATCCACCGGGACCACCCCAGAGTCTAGTGAATTTCGGTAAATTATCACTAGTGCATCTGCAATTTCCCTAGCCATCTCTTTTAGCACTCTGGGATGCATTCCATCAGGGCCAGGAGACTTGTCTACCTTTAGCCCCATTAGCTTGCCCATCACTCCCTCCTTAGTGATAACAATCCTCTCAAGGTCCTCACCTGTCATAACCTCATTTCTATCAGTCGCTGGCATGTTATTTGTGTCTTCCACTGTGAAGACCGACCCAAAAAACCTGTTCAGTTCCTCAGCCATTTCCTCATCTCCCATTATTAAAACTCCCTTCTCATCCTCTAAAGGACCAATATTTACCTTAGCCACTCTTTTTTGTCTTATATATTTGTAAAAACTTTTACTGTCTGTTTTTATATTCTGAGCAAGTTTACTCTCATACTCTATCTTACTCTTCTTTATAGCTTTTTTAGTAGCTTTCTGTTGCCCCCTAAAGATTTCCCAGTCCTCTAATCTCCCAGCAATCTTTGCCACTTTATATGCTTTTTCCTTCAATTTGATACTCTCCCTTATTTCCTTAGATATCCACGGTCGATTTTCCCTCTTTCTTCCGTCCTTCCTTTTTGTTGGTATAAACCTTTGCTGAGCACTGTGAAAAATCGCTTGGAAGGTTCTCCACTGTTCCTCAACTGTTCCACCATAAAGTCTTAGCTCCCAGTCTACCTTAGCTAGTTCTTCTCTCATCCCCTTGTTTAAACACAAAACACTAGTATTTGATTTTACTTTCTCACCCTCCATCTGTATTTTAAATTCCACCATATTGTGATCGCTCCTTCCGAGAGGATCCCTAACTATGAGATCATGAATCAATCCTGTCTCATTACACAGGACAAGATCTAGGACCGCTTGTTCCCTCGTAGGTTCCATTACATACTGTTCTAGGAAACTATCGCGGATACATTCTATAAACTCCTCCTCAAGATTGCCTTGACCGACCTGGTTAAACCAATCGACATGTAGATTAAAATCCCCCATGATAACTGCTGTACCATTTCTACATGCATCAGTTATTTCTTTGTTTATTGCCTGCCCCACCATATCGTTACTATTTGGTGGCCGATAGACTACTCCTATCAGTGACTTTTTCGCCTTACTATTCCTGATTTCCACCCAAATGGATTCAACCTTATCCTCCATAGCACCGATGTCATCCCTTACTATTGCCCGGATGCCATCCTTAAATAACAGAGCAACACCACCTCCCTTACCATCCACTCTGTCCTTCCGAATAGTTTGATACCCTCGGATATTTAACTCCCAGTTGTGACCATCCTTAAACCATGTTTCAGTAATGGCCATTTACGATGATTTGTGCCATCAACTCATTTACTTTATTCCGAATACTACGAGCATTCAGGTAAAGTACACTTATGTTGTTTTTTTTACCTCTGTTTTGAATCTTAACATCTCCAGTTTTATTCCTTTTGTTATTACTGGGCCTATTCACTGAGCTCCCCTCAGTCACTGTACCTTGTACTGTCGCCCTTTTAGATTTCTGACTATGTCTTCTCTGCCTTGCACTTTTCCCCTTACTTCCTTTTGCTTCTGTCCCTGTTTTACTACCTTCCAACTTCCTGCATCGGTTCCCATCCCCCTGCCACATTAGTTTGTTAGGTGCTGTTAGGTGAATGGGACATTCTGAATTCTCCCTCTGTGACCCGAACAGGCGCTGGAATGTGGCGACTAGGGGCTTTTCACAGTAACTTCATTGCAGTGTTAATGTAAGCCGACTTGTGACACTAATAAATATTATTATTATTATGGCCTACTCCTGCTCCTAGTTCTTATGTTCTTATGAATGTAGACGGTATAATTAGTAAGTTTGCAAATTACAGAAAAATTGGCGGTGTTGTTGACAGTGAGGCGGATAGTCTCAGATAGCTACAGACTGATATTGATAAACTGGGAAGTTGGTACTTCTGGAATGTACTTCTGAGGCTGTGGAGTATTGTGAGCAGTTTTGGGCCCCGTCTCTAAGGAAGGATGTGCTGGCCTTGGAAAGAGTCCAGAGGAGGTTCACAGGAATGATCCCTGGAATGAAGAGCTTGTCAAATGAGGAGCAGTTCAGGTCTCTGGGTCTGTACTCGTTGGAGTTTAGAAGGATGAGGGTAGATTCACTCCCGTAAAAAACTTATTAAATTTAAGTAGTTATTTAAAACATTTATGAACAAAAAGAAAACTTAAACACACATGATTACACTTACACAGTTAAAATTAGTCTTGCAGAACATTTCCCCAAATGATTTTTACTTGGTTGGAATGACAAATAAACACCTCTTTAGGCAACAGTCCCTATTGATATTTAATGTATTAAAAAAATCCAATAATAAGGCATCCACTCTCCCAATAGGCAAGATAGGTCACAGGCCTTCTCCTGCTCTCACTCCACTGTGGAGAATTCCGAATCCTTTAGAACAAAACCCTGTGTTAGAACATCAGAACTAGGAGCAGGAGTCGGCCATCTGGCCCCTCGAGCCTGCTCCGCCATTCAATGAGATCATGGCTGATCTTTTGTGGATTCAACTCCACTTTCCCGCCCGAACACCAGAACCATTAATCCCTTTATTCTTCAAAAAACTATCTATCTTTATCTTAAAAACATTTAACGAAGGAGCCTCAATTGCTTCACTGGGCAAGGGATTCCATAGATTCACAATCCTTTGGGTGAAGAAGTTCCTCCTAAACTCAGTCCTAAATCTACTTCCCCTTATTTTGACGCTATGTCCCCTAGTTCTGCTTTCACCCGCCAGTGGAAACAACCTGCCCGCATCTATCCTATCTATTCCCTTCATAATTTTAAATGTTTCTATAAGATCCCCCCTCATCCTTCTAAATTCCAACGAGTACAGTCCCAGTCTACTCGACCTCTCCTCATAATCCAACCCCTTCAGCTCTGGGATTAACCTAGTGAATCTCCTCTGCACACCCTCCAGCGCCAGTACGTCCTTTCTCAAGTAAGGAGACCAAAACTGAACACAATACTCCAGGTGTGGCTGCACTAACACCTTATACAATTGCAACATAACCTCCCTAGTCTTAAACTCCATCCCTCTAGCAATGAAGGACAAAATTCCATTTGCCTTCTTAATCACCTGTTGCACTTGTAAACCAACCTTCTGTGACTCATGCACTAGCACACCCAAGTCTCTCTGAACAGCAGCATGCTTTAATATTTTATCGTTTAAACACAATACTCCAGGTGTGGCCTCACTAACACCTTTTGCATAGAACATAGAAAAATACAGCACAGAACAGGCCCTTTGGCCCACGATGTTGTGCCGAACTTTTGTCCTAGATTAAGAACAAATTAATCTCACCCCATCATTCTACCCTAATCCATGTACCTATCCAATAGCCGCTTGAAGGTCCCGACTCAACTACTTCCACAGGCAGTGCATTCCATCCCCCCCACTACTCTCTGGGTAAAGAACCTACCTCTGACATCCCCCCATATCTTCCACCATTCACCTTAAATTTATGTCCCCTTCTAATGGTTTGTTCCACTCGGGGAAAAAGGTCTCTGACTGTCTACTCTATCTATTCCCCTGATCATCGAATAAACCTCTATCAAGTCGCCCCTCATCCTTCTCTGTTCTAATGAGAAAAGGCCTAGCACCCTCAACCTTTCCTCGTAAGACCTACTCTCCATTCCAGGCAACATCCTGGTAAATCCCCTTTGCACCTTTTCCAAAGCTTCCACATCCAAGCAGGCCAGCAGCACGGTTCGATTCCCGTACCAGCCTCCCCGGACAGGCGCCGGAATGTGGCGACTAGGGGCTTTTCACAGTAACTTCATTGAAGCCTACTCGTGACAATAAGTGATTTCCATTAAGGGGCTGGTTTAGCTCATAAGGCTAAATCGCTGGCTTATAAAGCAGACCAAGCAGGCCAGCAGCACGGTTCGATTCCCGTACCAGCCTCCCCGGACAGGCGCTGGAATGTGGCGACTAGGGGCTTTTCACAGTAACTTCATTGAAGCCTACTCGTGACAATAAGCGATTTTCATTTCATTTTCATTTTTCCTTCCTAAAATGAGGCGACCAGAACTGCACACAGTACTCCAAATGTGGCCTTAACAAAGTTTTGTACAGCTGCATCATCACCTCACGACTCTTAAATTCAATCCCTCTGCTAATGAACGCTAGCACATCATAGGCCTTCTTCACGGCTCTATCCACTTGAGTGGCAACTTTCAAAGATCTATGAACATAGACCCCAAGATCTCTCTGCTCCTCCACATTGCCAAGAACCCTACCATTAACCCTGTATTCCACATTCATATTTGTCCTTCCAAAATGGACAAACTCACACTTTTCATGGTTAAACTCCATCTGCCACTTCTCAGCCCAGCTCTGCATCCTATCTATGTCTCTTTGAAGCCGACAACAGCCCTCCTCACTATCCACAACTCCACCAATCTTCGTACCGTCTGCAAATTTACTGACCCACCCTTCAACTCCCTCATCCAAGTCATTAATGAAAATCACAAACAGCAGAGGACCCAGAACTGATCCCTGCGGTAAGCCATGGTAACTGGGCTCCAGGCTGAATATTTGCCATCCACCACAACTCTCTGTCTTCTATCGGTTAGCCAGTTCGTTATCCAACTGGCCAAATTTCCCACTATCCCATGCCTCCTTCCTTTCTGCATAAACCTACCATGGGGAACCTTATGAAATGTCTTACTAAAATCCATGTACACTACATCCACTGCTTTACCTTCATCCACGTGCTTGCTCACCTCAAAGAATTCAATAAGACTTGTAAGGCAAGACCTACCCCTCATAAATCCGTGCTGACTATCCCTAATCAAGCAATGTCTTTCCAGATGCTCAGAAATCCTATCCCTCAGTACCCTTTCCATTACTTTGCCTTCCACCGAAGTAAGACTAACTGGCCTGTAATTCCCAGGGTTATCCCTATTCCCTTTTTTGAACAGGGGCACGACATTCGCCACTCCCCAATCCTCTGGTACCACCCCTGTTGACAGTGAGGACGAAAAGATCATTGCCAACAGCTCTGCAATTTCATCTCTTGCTTCCCATAGAATCCTTGGATATATCCCGTCAGGCCCGGGGGACTTGTCTATCCTCTTTTTTCAAAATGCCCAACACATCTTCCTTCCTAACAAGTATCTCCTCGAGCTTATCAGTCTGCTTCACGCTGTCCTCTCCAACAATATGGCCCCTCTCATTCGTAAATACTGAAGAAAAATACTTGTTCAAGACCTCTCCTATCTCTTCAGACTCGATACACAATCTCCCGCTGCTGTCCTTGATCGGACCTACCCTCGCTCTAGTCATTCTCATATTTCTCACATATGTGTAAAAGGCCTTGGGGTTTTCCTTGATCCTACCCGCCAAAGATTTTTCATGCCCTCTCTTAGCTCTCCTAATCCCTTTCTTCAGTTCCCTCCTGGCTATCTTGTATCCCTCCAGCGCCCTGTCTGAACCTTGTTTCCTCAGCCTTACATAAGTCTCCTTCTTCCTCTTAACAAGACATTCAACCTCTCTTGTCAAACATGGTTCCCTCACTCGACCATCTCTTCCCTGCCTGACAGGGACATACATATCAAAAACACGTAGTACCTGTTCCTTGAACAAGTTCCACATTTCACTTGTGTCCTTCCCTGACAGCCTATGTTCCCAACTAATGCACTTCAGTTCTTGTCTGACAGCATCATATTTACCCTTCCCCAACGTAAGCTAAGGCCCAAAACCAAACTAAATAAATGCCAATAAACATGTTGGGGAATGTAAAATATGTATGCCGGCGAAAAGGGGGAGGCCACAGTTATTACTACGAAGATGCTCACCTGTAAATATATATGTTAATTTTTGTATGTTCTTTTTTTTTTCTCTCTCTCTAACAATTTGTAATTTGTTCAATATAAAACATGAAAACTGAATAAAAAACATTTATAAATAATAATTACCCTTCCCCCAATTGTAAACCTTGCGCTGTTGCACACACCTATCCCTCTCCATTACTAAAGTGAAAGTCACAGAATTGTGGTCACTACCTCCAAAATGCTCCCCCACTAACAAATCTATCACCTGCCCTGGTTCATTACCAAGTACCAAATCCAATATGGCCTCCCCTCTGGTCGGACAATCTACATACTGTGTTAGAAAAGCTTCCTGGACACACTGCACAAACACTACCCCATCCAAACTATTTGATCTAAAGAGTTTCCACTCAATGTTTGGGAAGTTGAAGTCACCCAGGACTATTATCCTGTGACTTCTGCACCTTTCCAAAATCTGTTTCCCAATCTGTTCCTCCACATCTCTGCTGCTATTGGGGGGCCTATAGAAAACTCCCAACAAGGTGACTGCTCCTTTCCTATTTCTGCCTTCAACCCATACTACCTCAGTAGGCAGATCCCCCTCGAACTGCCTTTCTGCAGCTGTTATACTATCTCTAATTAACAATGCCACCCCCCCCCCCCCCCACCTCTTTTACCACCCTCCCTAATCTTATTGAAACATCTATAACCAGGAACCTCCAACAACCATTTCTGCCCCTCTTCTATCCAAGTTTCCGTGATGGCCACCACATCGTAATCCCAAGTACCGATCCATGCCTTAAGGTCACCCACCTTATTCCTGATGCTTCTTGCATTGAAGTATATACACTTCAACCCATCTCCGTGCCTGCAAGTACTCTCCTTTGTCAGTGTTACCTTACCCACTGCCTCACTACACGCTTTGATATCCTGAACATCGGCTACCTTATTTGCTGGACTACAAATCCGGTTCCCATTCCCCTGCCAAATTAGTTTAAACCCTCCCGAAGAGTACTAGAAAACCTCCCTCCCAGGATATTGGTGCCCCTCTGGTTCAGATGCAACCCGTCCTGCTTGTACAGGTCCCACCTTCCCCAGAATGCGCTCCAATTATCCAAATACCTAAAGCCCTCCCTCCTACACCATTCCTGCAGCCACATATTCAACTGCACTCTCCCTATTCCTAGCCTCGCTATCACGTGGCACCGGCAACAAACCAGAGATGCAATTCTGTCTGTCCTGGCCTTTAACTTCCAGTCTAACTCCCTAAACTTGTTTATTACCTCCACACCCCTTTTCCTACCTATGTCGTTGGTACCAATGTGCACCACGACTTCTGGCTGCTCACCCTCCCCCTTCAGGATCCTGAAGACACGATCCGAGACATCCCTGGCACCCGGGAGGCAACATACCTTCCGGGAGTCTCGCTCATGACCACAGAATCTCCAATCTGTTCCCCTAACCATTGAGTCTCCTATCACTATTGCTTTTCTATTCTCCCCACTTCCCTTCTGAGCCCCAGAGCCAGACTCAGTGCCAGAGACCTGGCCGCTGGGGCCTTCCCCCGGTAGGTCATCCCCCCCAACAGCATCCAAAACGGTATACTTGTATTGAAGGGGAACGGCCACGAGGGATCCCTGCACTGTCTGCCTGTTCATTTTCTTTCCCCTGACTGTAACCCAGCTACTCTTGTCCAGACCTTGGGTGTGGTTACCTCCCTGTAACTCTTCTCTATTACCCCCTCTGCCTCCCGGATAATCTGAAGTTCATCTAGATCCAGCTCCAGTTCCCTAATACGGTCTCTGAGGAGCTGGTATAGTCTTCCCGCAGGTATAGTCAGCAGGGAAACCAGTGGTAAGGGGAGGTCGTGCCTGACAAACCTGTTAGAGTTCTTTGAAGAGATAACAAATAGGTTAGACCAAGGAGAGCCAATGGATGTTATCTATCTTGACTTCCAAAAGGCCTTTGACAAGGTGCCTCACGGGAGACTGCTGAGTAAAATAAGGGCCCATGGTATTCGAGGCAAGGTACTAACATGGATTGACGATTGGCTGTCAGACAGAAGGCAGAGAGTTGGGATAAAAGGTTCTTTTTCGGAATGGCAACCGGTGACAAGTGGTGTCCCGCAGGGTTCAGTGTTGGGGCCACAGCTGTTCTCTTTATATATTAACGATCTAGATGACGGGACTGGGGGCATTCTGGCCAAGTTTGCCGATGATACAAAGATAGGTGGAGGGGCAGGTAGTATTGAGGAGGTGGGGAGGCTGCAGAAAGATTTAGACAGTTTAGGAGAATGGTCCAAGAAGTGGCTGATGAAATTCAACGTGGGCAAGTGCGAGGTCTTGCACTTTGGAAAAAAGAATAGAGGCATGGACTATTTTCTAAACGGGGACAAAATTCATAATGCTAAAGTGCAAAGGGACTTGGGAGTCCTAGTCCAGGATTCTCTAAAGGTAAACTTGCAGGTTGAGTCCGTAATTAAGAAAGCAAATGTAATGTTGTCATTTATCTCAAGAGGCTTGGAATATAAAAGCAGGGATGTACTTATGAGGCTTTATAAAGCACTAGTTAGGCCCCATTTAGAATACTGTGAGCAATTTTGGGCCCCACACCTCAGGAAGGACATACTGGCACTGGAGCGGGTCCAGCGGAGATTCACACGGATGATCCCAGGAATGGTAGGCCTAACATACGATGAACGTCTGAGGATCGTGGGATTATATTCATTGGAGTTTAGGAGGTTGAGGGGAGATCTAATAGAAACGTACAAGATAATGAATGGCTTGGATAGGATGGACGTAGGGAAGTTGTTTCCATTAGCAGGGGAGACTAGGACGCGGGGGCACAGCCTTAGAATAAAAGGGAGTCACTTTAGAACAGAGATGAGGAGAAATTTCTTCAGCCAGAGAGTGGTAGGTCTGTGGAATTCATTGCCACAGAGGGCGGTGGAGGCCGGGACATTGAGTGTCTTTAAGACAGAAATTGATAAATTCTTGATTTCTCGAGGAATTAAGGGCTATGGGGAGAGAGCGGGTAAATGGAGTTGAAATCAACCATGATTGAATGGTGGAGTGGACTCGATGGGCCGAATGGCCTTACTTCCACTCCTATGTCTTATGGTCTTATGGTCTTATGGTATCCCTCACCACCCACATTCTACAGGAGGAGCATGCAACTGCCCCAGCCTCCATCCCCCCCATACCTTACAGAATATAGCTGGAACTCCGACTCTGCTCCCAGTCAGCTGCACACTCTGTAAACTCCTGGCTCCCTTCACGCTCTTTGAGGAAATATAGGAGATTAAATTAAAGGAGCACCATACTCCCTCCTCACTGAACTCCCTCAGTCACCAAACTCTCACTATAGCACTCAAATGCACCCAAATTCAGCACTCCCTCAGTCACCAAACTCTCACTATAGCACTCAAATGCACCCGTCTTAAACTCCATCCCTCCAGCAATGAAGGACAAAACCATTCACCTTTTTAATCACCTGCTGCACCTGTGTTCTAAAAACAATAGACTCTTTCTGGGTTAGCTCTAACGGCTCACTGTACCTCATCACAGACCTGACCCAGCACAAAGCTTCATCTTTAAACCATTTTTTACAATGTCTCTCTGAACTTGACTATCCTTAAAATATAAAATTCTTCGATATTCTCTATTATACCCCTGCTCTTGGGTCAAATAAAACTTAACCTTTCCCACATGACCCTGGTGAGACCACATTTGGAGTATTGTGTGCAGTTCTGGTCACCTCACTATAGGAAGGATGTGGAAGCATTGGATAGGAGCAAAGGAGATTTACCAGGATGCTGCCTAGTTTGCAGGATAGGTGTTATGAGGAAAGGTTGAGGGAGCTAGGGCTTTTCTCTTTGGAGCGGAGGAGGATGAGAGGTGACTTAATAGAGGTTTATAAGATGATGAGGGGGTAGATAGAGTGGACGTTCAGAGACTATTTCCTCAGGTGGATGTAGCTGTTACAAGGGAGCATAACTATAAGGTGAAGGTGGGAGATATAGGAGGGATGTCCGAGGTAGGTTCTTTACTCAGAGAATGGTTAGCGTGTGGAATGGACTGCCTGCTGTGATAGTGGAGTCGGACACTTTAGGAACTTTCAAGCAGTTATTGGATAGGCACATGGAGCACACCAGAATGACAGAGAGTGGGATAGCTTGATCTTGGTTTCGGACAATGCTCGGTGCAACATCGCGGGCCGAAGGGCCTGTTCTGTGCTGCACTGTTCTCTGTTCTATATAGAACATAGAACACTACAGCGCAGTACGGGCCCTTCGGCCCTCGATGTTGCGCCGACCTAAGAAACCATCTGAAGCCTATCTGACCTACACTATTCCATTTTCATCCATATGTCTATCCAGTGACCACTTAAATGCCCTTAAAGTTGCCGAGTCTACTACTGTTGCAGGCAGGGGGTTCCACACCCCTACTACTCTCTGAGTAAAGAAACTGCCTCTGACATCTGTCCTATATCTACTACCCCTCAATTTAAAGCTATGTCCCCTCGTGTTGGTCATCACCATCCGAGGAAAGAGACTCTCACTGTCCACCCTATCTAACCCTCTGACTATCTTATATGTCTCTATTAAGTCACCTCTCAGCCTTCTCCTCTCTAACGAAAACAACCTCAATTCCCTGAGCCTTTCCTCGTAAGACCTTCCCTCCATACCAGGCAACATCCTAGTAAATCTCCTCTCAACCCTTTCCAAATATATGTTTACTTATGACGTTTCTTAAATTTTAAAACCCTTTAGTTCCCTTTGGAATTTAACAACCAAACTCCAAACCCTTACCTATCACCAAATGCAAATTTCAATCTGTTACTTTGCTGCAGAACTTTGGCCATATTCAGCTGAAGTTCCTGCTTTTCACACCTGGCCCCATTGATTTTTCAATACTGTCTTCAGTTTAATTAAATCATTCTCACACACAGACACCCGCACAGGCCTGATTTACGGTAGACCCCCAAAAGATTAAATAACATTTTCTACACCGGCCAATGGGAGAGCTGGAGTGTAATAGAGGGTGCTGATTGGACTGGATTACAGAGTAGAATAGTGCAGAGTCAGAGAGGCGGAGGGGAAGGAATGACCAGGGAAGGGACAGTTCGGGGTGATGATAAGGTGTGATAATGATCGGTTGCCATGTGTTTGATCCGCAGGAGATGGGCAGACACGATGACCTCTGGTCACTTTTCTACATGTTGGTCGAGTTCGCAGTTGGTCAGCTGCCGTGGAGAAAAATAAAAGACAAGGTAAGTGACCAACGAATATAATCCCCCAATCAGAGACGGGTACATGATTCCACCAATCAGAGACGGGTACATGATTCCACCAATCAGAGACGGGTATATGATCCCCCAATCAGAGACGGGTACATGATTCCACCAATCAGAGACGGGTATATGATCCCCCAATCAGAGACGGGTATATGATCCCCCAATCAGAGACGGGTACATGATTCCACCAATCAGAGACGGGGTATATAATTCCCCCAATCAGAGACGAGTATATGATCCCCCAATCAGAGACGAGGTATATGATCCCCCAATCAGAGACGAGGTATATGATTCCCCCAATCAGAGACGAGTATATGATCCCCCAATCAGAGACGGGTATATGATTCCCCCAATCAGAGACGAGTATATGATCCCCCAATCAGAGACGGGTATATGATTCACCCAATCAGAGACGAGGTATATGATCCCCCAATCAGAGACGGGTACATGATTCCACCAATCAGAGACGGGGTATATAATTCCCCCAATCAGAGACGAGGTATATGATCCCCCAATCAGAGACGGGTATATGATTCACCCAATCAGAGACGAGGTATATGATCCCCCAATCAGAGACGGGTACATGATTCCACCAATCAGAGACGGGGTATATAATTCCCCCAATCAGAGACGAGGTATATGATCCCCCAATCAGAGACGAGGTATATGATTCCCCCAATCAGAGACGAGTATATGATCCCCCAATCAGAGACGAGGTATATGATCCCCCCAATCAGAGACGAGGTATATGATTCCCCCAATCAGAGACGAGTATATGATCCCCCAATCAGAGACGGGTATATGATTCCCCCAATCAGAGACGAGTATATGATCCCCCAATCAGAGACGGGTATATGATTCACCCAATCAGAGACGAGGTATATGATCCCCCAATCAGAGACGAGGTATGATTCCCCCAATGAGAGACGAGGTATATGATCCCCCAATCAGAGACGAGGTATATGATCCCCCAATCAGAGACGGTTATATGATTCCCCCAATCAGAGACGTGTATATGATCCCCCAATCAGAGACGGGTATATGATCCCCCAATCAGTGACGGGTATATAATCCCCCAATCAGAGACGGGTATATGATCCCCCAATCAGCGGCGAGGTATATGATCCCCCAATCAGAGACGAGGTATATAATCCCCCAAATCAGAGACGAGGTATATAATCCCCCAAATCAGAGACGAGGTATATAATCCCCCAAATCAGAGACGAGGTATTTAATCCCCCAATCAGAGACGAGGTATATAATCCCCCAATCAGAGACGAGGTATATAATCCCCCAATCAGAGACGAGGTATTTAATCCCCCAATCAGAGACGAGGTATATAATCCCCCAATCAGAGACGAGGTATATGATCCCCCAATCAGAGACGGGTATATGATCCCCCAATCAGAGACGAGGTATATGATCCCCCAATCAGAGACGAGGTATATGATCCCCCAATCAGAGACGAGGTATATGATCCCCCAATCAGAGACAGGTATATGATCCCCCAATCAGAGACGGGTATATGATCCCCCAATCAGAGGCGAGGTATTTAATCCCCCAATCAGAGACGAGGTATATGATTCCCCCAATCAGAGACGGGTATATGATCCCCTAATCAGAGACGAGGTATATGATCCCCCAATCAAAGACGAGGTAAATGATTCCCCCAATCAGAGACGTGTATATGATTCCCCCAATCAGAGATGGGTATATGATTCCCCCAATCAGAGACGGGTATATGATTCCCCCAATCAGAGACGGGTATATGATCCCCCAATCAGAGACGGGTATATGATCCCCCAATCAGAGACGGGTATATGATCCCCCAATCAGAGACGGGTATATGATCCCCCAATCAGAGACGGGTATATGATCCCCCAATCAGAGACAGGTATATGATCCCCCAATCAGAGACGGGTATAAGATCCCCCAATCAGAGGCGAGGTATATAATCCCCCAATCAGAGACGAGGTATATGATCCCCCAATCAGAGACGAGGTATATGATCCCCCAATCAGAGATGGGTATATGATCCCCCAATCAGAGACGAGGTATATGATCCCCCAATCAGAGATGGGGTATATGATCCCCCAATCAGAGACGAGGTATATGATCCCCCAATCAGAGATGGGTATATGATCCCCCAATCAGAGACGAGGTAAATGATTCCCCCAATCAGAGACGAGGTAAATGATTCCCCCAATCAGAGACGGGTATATGATTCCCCCAATCAGAGACGTGTATATGATGTCCCAATCAGAGACGAGGTATATGATTCCCCCAATCAGAGACGAGTATATGATGTCCCAATCAGAGACGGGTATATGATCCCCCAATCACAGACGAGGTATGATTCCCCCAATCCGAGACGTGTATATGATCCCCCAATCAGAGACGGGAATATGATTCCCCCAATCAGAGACGAGTATATGATCCCCCAATCAGAGACGGGTATATGATACACCCAATCAGAGACGAGGTATGTGATCCCCCCAATCAGAGACGGGTATATGATCCCCCCAATCAGAGACGTGTATATGATCCCCCCAATCACAGACGAGGTATATGATTCCCCCAATCAGAGACGGTTATATGATTCCCCCAATCAGAGACGGGTATATAATCCCCCAATCAGAGACGAGGTATATAATCCCCCAATCGGAGACGAGGTATATAATCCCCCAATCAGAGACGAGGTATATGATCCCCCAATCAGAGACGAGGTATATGATCCCCCAATCAGAGACGAGGTACATAATCCCCCAATCAGAGACGTGTATATGATGTCCCAATCCGAGACGGGTATATGATCCCCCAATCAGAGACGAGGTATGATTCCCTCAATCAGAGACGAGGTATGATTCCCCCAATCAGAGACGGGTAAATGATCCCCCAATCAGAGACGGGTACATGATCCCCCAATCAGAGACGTGTATATGATCCCCCAATCAGAGACTAGGTATGATTCCCCCAATCATAGACAGGTATATGATGCACCCAATCAGAGACGGGTATATGATTCCCCCAATCAGAGACGGGTTATATGATCCCCCAATCAGAGACGGGTTATATGATCCCCCAATCAGAGACGGGTATATGATTCCCCCAATCAGAGACGAGGTATATGATTCACCCAATCAGAGACGGGTTATATGATCCCCAATCAGAGACGAGGTATATGATCCCCCAATCAGAGACGAGGTATATGGTTCCCCCAATCAGAGACGGGTATATGATCCCCCAATCAGAGACGGGTTATATGATCCCCAATCAGAGACGAGGTATATGATCCCCCAATCAGAGACGGGTATATGATCCCCCCAATCAGAGACGGATATATGATCCCCCCAATCAGAGACGGGTATATGGTTCCCCCAATCGGAGACGAGGTATATGACCCCCCCCACCAATCAGAGATGAGGTATATGATCCCCCAATCAGAGGCGAGGTATATGACACCCCCCCCCCCCCCAATCAGAGACGAGGTATATGACCCCCAATCAGAGACGAGGTATGTGACACCCCAAACTCCAACTCTCAAACTGTCTTCAGTCCCAGGCAGCGCTCCCTCAGTCCCCAAACTCCAACCCTCACACTGTGCTGCAGTCCCAGGCAGCGCTCCCTCAGTCCCCAAACTCCAACTCTCTCACTGTGCTGCAGTCCCAGGCAGCACTCCCTCAGTCCCCAAACTTCAACTCTCACACTGTGCTGCAGTCCCAGGCAGCTCTCCCTCAGTCCCCAAACTCCAACCCTCACACTGTGCTGCAGTCCCAGACAGCGCTCCCTCAGTCCCCAAACTCCAACCCTCACACTGTGCTGCAGTCCCAGGCAGCACTCCCTCAGTCCCCAAACTCCAACCCTCCCACTGTGCTGCAGTCCCAGACAGCGCTCCCTCAGTCCCCAAACTCCAACCCTCACACTGTGCTGCAGTCCCAGACAGCTCTCCCTCAGTCCCTAAACTCCAACCCTCACACTGTGCTGCAGTCCCAGACAGCACTCCCTCAGTCCCCAAACTCCAACCCTCACACTGTGCTGCAGTCCCAGACAGCTCTCCCTCAGTCCCTAAACTCCAACCCTCACACTGTGCTGCAGTCCCAGACAGCGCTCCCTCAGTCCCCAAACTCCAACCCTCAAACTGTGCTGCAGTCCCAGGCAGCACTCCCTCAGTCCCCAAACTCCAACTTTCACACTGTGCTGCAGTCCCAGACAGCGCTCCCTCAGTCCCCAAACTCCAACCCTCACACTGTGCTGCAGTCCCAGGCAGCGCTCCCTCAGTCCCCAAACTCCAACCCCCTCACTGTGCTGCAGTGCCAGGCAGCGCTCCCTCAGTCCCCAAACTCCAACTCTCACACTGTCTGCAGTCCCATGCAGCCCTCCCTCAGTCCCCAAACTCCAACCCTCACACTGTGCTGCAGTCCCAGGCAGCGCTCCCTCAGTCCCCAAACTCCAACCCTCACACTGTGCTGCAGTCCCAGACAGCTCTCCCTCAGTCCCCAAACTCCAACCCTCACACTGTGCTGCAGTCCCAGACAGCGCTCCCTCAGTCCCCAAACTCCAACCCTCACACTGTGCTGCAGTCCCAGACAGCGCTCCCTCAGTCCCCAAACTCCAACCCTCACACTGTGCTGCAGTCCCAGGCAGCACTCCCTCAGTACCCAAACTTCAACCCTCACACTGTGCTGCAGTCCCAGACAGCGCTCCCTCAGTCCCCAAACTCCAACCCTCACACTGTGCTGCAGTCCCAGACAGCACTCCCTCAGTCCCCAAACTACAACCCTCACACTGTCTGCAGTCCCAGACAGCGCTCCCTCAGTCCCCAAATTCCAACCCTCACACTGTGCTGCAATCCCAGGCAGCACTCCCTCAGTCCCCAAACTCCAACCCTCACACTGTGCTGCAGTCCCAGACAGCGCTCCCTCAGTCCCTAAACTCCAACTCTCACACTGTGCTGCAGTCCCAGGCAGCTCTCCCTCAGTCCCCAAACTCCAACCCTCACACTGTGCTGCAGTCCCAGACAGCGCTCCCTCAGTCCCCAAACTCCAACCCTCACACTGTGCTGCAGTCCCAGGCAGCACTCCCTCAGTCCCCAAACTCCAACCCTCACACTGTGCTGCAGTCCCAGACAGCGCTCCCTCAGTCCCCAAACTCCAACCCTCACACTGTGCTGCAGTCCCAGGCAGCGCTCCCTCAGTCCCCAAACTCCAACCCTCACACTCTGCTGCAGTCCCAGGCAGCGCTCCGTCAGTCCCCAAACTCCAACCCTCACACTGTGCTGCAGTCCCAGGCAGCGCTCCCTCAGTCCCCAAACTCCAAACCTCACACTGTGCTGCAGTCCCAGGCAGCGCTCCCTCAGTCCCCAAACTCCAACCCTCTCACTGTGCTGCAGTCCCAGACAGCTCTCCCTCAGTCCCCAAACACCAATTCTCACACTGTCTGCAGTCCCAGGCAGCTCTCCCTCAGTCCCCAAACTCCAACCCTCACACTGTGCTGCAGTCCCAGGAAGCGCTCCCTCAGTCCCCAAACTCCAACCCTCACACTGTGCTGCAGTCCCATGCAGCGCTCCCTCAGTCCCCAAACTCCAACCCTCACACTGTGCTGCAGTCCCAGGCAGCACTCCCTCAGTCCCCAAACTCCAACCCTCACACTGTGCTGCAGTCCCAGGTAGCACTCCCTCAGTCCCCATTCTCCAACTCTCACACTGTGCTGCAGTCCCAGGCAGCGCTCCCTCAGTCCCCAAACTCCAACCCTCACACTGTGCTGCAGTCCCAGACAGCACTCCCTCAGTCCCCAAACTCCAACCCTCACACTGTGCTGCAGTCCCAGGCAGCGCTCCCTCAGTCCCCAAACTCCAACCCTCACACTGTGCTGCAGTCCCAGACAGCGCTCCCTCAGTCCCCAAACTCCAACCCTCACACTGTGCTGCAGTCCCAGGCAGCGCTCCCTCAGTCCCCAAACTCCAACCCTCACACTGTGCTGCAGTCCCAGACAGCGCTCCCTCAGTCCCCAAACTCCAACCCTCACACTGTGCTGCAGTCCCAGGCAGCGCTCCCTCAGTCCCCAAACTCCAACTCTCACACTGTGCTGCAGTCCCAGGCAGCTCTCCCTCAGTCCCCAAACTACAACCCTCACACTGTCTGCAGTCCCAGACAGCGCTCCCTCAGTCCCCAAACTCTAACCCTCACACTGTGCTGCCGTCCCAGACAGCGCTCCCTCAGTCCCCAAACTCTAACCCTCACACTGTGCTGCAGTCCAGGCATAGAACATAGAACAGTACAGCACAGAACAGGCCCTTCGGCCCTCGATGTTGTGCCGAACAATGATCACCCTTCTCAAACCCACGTATCCACCCTATACCCGTAACCCAACAACCCCCCCTCAACCCTACTTTTTTTAGGACACTACGGGCAATTTATCATGGCCAATCCACCTAACCCGCACATCTTTGGACTGTGGGAGGAAACCGGAGCACCCGGAGGAAACCCACGCACACACGGGGGAGGATGTGCAGACTCCGCACAGACAGTGACCCAAGCCGGGAATCGAACCTGGGACCCTGGAGCTGTGAATCAATTGTGCTAACCACCATGCTACCCTGCTGCCCAGGATGACTGAGGCAAAGCTCCCTCAGTCCCCAAACTTCATCTCTCACTGTGCTGCTCTCCAGTAGTGCTCCAGTGCAGGCTAAACCAGTGTCACCTCCCGACCGTGTGCATGTATTTCTATATCTGAATCGTCATTTGTGCCGTTTCCTCTCATTGCAGGAACAGGTTGGACTCATTAAGGAAAAGTACGATCACCGAATGCTGCTGAAACATATGCCGTCTGAATTTCAAAGTTTCCTCGATCACGTTTCTGTCCTCGATTACTTTACCAAACCAGATTACCAGGTACGTAGAATTGCCCTCTTCATGCTGTGTGTGGGGAAGGGGAGGGATTGGACGGTCTCGTCAGTCAATATGAGGCGGGAGGGCGAGGTGGGGGGGGAGGGTGAGTGAGGGGAATGGGAGTCCCGAGGGAGTCAGAGTTTTACACCTTAGAATGAGGCCCTTCAGCCCATCGTCCCTGTGATGCCCATTTCTCAGCACCCCCCCCCCCCCCCCCCACCCCCCTCCCCCCGGCAGGGTCATTGGCCTCGACCAAATGGGAGATGTTGTCCTATCCAACCTATCTTCAGAATTTTTACACCTCAGTCAGGTCCGCCTCAGTCTGCTCAGCTCCTGGGAAAACAACCCCAGTCTAACCAGCCTCTCCTCATCACTGAAATGTTCCATCCCAGGCAGCATCCTGGTGAATCTCCTCTCCACCCCCTCCAGTACAATCACGTCCTTCCTATTGTGTGGTGACCAGAACTGTACACCTCACCAGCTCCAGCGTAACCTCCCTGCTCTTAACACAGAGTCCCCACAGTGCAGAAGGAGACCATTCGTCCATCGAGCCGACACTGACCCTCTGAAAGAGCCGTACCGAGGCTCACTCCCCCACATTATCATGCAACCACGCCTAACCTGCACATCTGTGGAAATGGCAATTTAGCCATCTGATCATGGATGAGGGTAAAGCAGTTGATGTGGTGTATATGGATTTCAGTAAAGCATTTGATAAGGTTCCCCACGGTAGGCTATTGCAGAAAATACAGAGGCATGGGATTCAGGGTGATTTAGCAGTTTGGATCAGAAATTGGCTAGCTGATAGAAGACAAAGAGTGGTGGTTGATGGGAAATGTTCAGACTGGAGTCCAGTTACTAGTGGTTTGCCACAAGGATCTGTTTTGGGGCCGTTGCTGTTTGTCATTTTTATAAATGACCTGGAGGAGGGCGTAGAAGGATGGGTGAGTAAATTTGCAGATGGCACTAAAGTCGGTGGAGTAGTGGACAGTGCGGAAGGATGTTACAAGTTACAGAGGGACATAGATAAGCTGCCGAGCTGGGCTGACAGGTGGCAAATGGAGTTTAATGCAGAAAAGTGTGAGGTGATTCATTTTGGAAGGAATAACAGGAAGGCAGAGTACTGGGCTAATGGTAAGATTCTTGGTAGTGTGGATGAGCAGAGAGATCTCGGTGTCCATGTCCATAGATCCCTGAAAGTTGCCACCCAGGTTGAGAGGGTTGTTAAGAAGGCGTACGGTGTGTTAGCTTTTATTGGTAGAGGAATTGAGTTTCGGAGCCATGAGGTCATGTTGCAGTTGTACAAAACTCTGGTGCGGCCGCATTTGGAGTATTGTGTGCAGTTCTGGTCGCTGCATTATAGGAAGGATGTGGAAGCATTGGAAAGGCTGCAGAGGAGATTTACAAGGATGTTGCCTGGTATGGAGGGAAAATCTTATGAGGAAAGGCTGAAGGACTTGAAGCTGTTTTCGTTAGAGAGAAGGTTAAGAGGGGACTTAATTGAGGCATACAAGATGATCAGAGGATTAGATACGGTGGACATTGAGAGCCTTTTTCCTCGGATGGTGATGTCCAGCACGAGGGGACATAGCTTTACATTGAGGGGAGATAGATATAGGACAGATGTCAGAGGCAGTTTCTTTACTCAGAGTAGTAAGGGCGTGGAATGCCCTGCCTGCAACAGTAGTGGACTCGCCAACACTAAACGCATTCAAATGGTCATTGGATAGGCATGTGGACGATAAGGGAATAGTGTAGAGGGACTTTAGAAGGGTTTCACAGGACGGTGCAACATCGTGGGCCGAAGGGCCTGTACTGCGCTGTAATGTTCTCTGTTCTCGTGGAAATACACATAAGCACGGGGAGAAACTGAAAACTCCCCACTGGCAGTCACCCAAAGCTGGAATTCAACCCGGGTCCCTGGCACTGTGAGTCAGCAATGTTAACCCGGCTCCCTGGCACTGTGAGACAGCAATGTTAACCCGGCTCCCTGGCACTGTGAGACAGCAGTGTTAACCCGGGTCCCTTGCACTGTGAGGCAGCAGTGTTAACCCAGGTCCCTGGCACTGTGAGGCAGCAGTGTTAACCCGGGTCCCTGGCACTGTGAGACAGCAGTGTTAACCCGGCTCCCTGGCACTGGGAGACAGCAGTGTTAACCCGGATCACTGGCACAGTGAGACAGCAGTGTTATCCCGGCTCCCTGGCACTGTGATACAGCAGTGTTAACCCGGATCCCTGGCACTGTGAGACAGCAGTGTTAACCCGGTTCCCTGGCACTGTGAGGCAGCAGTGTTAACCCGGCTCACTGGCACAGTGACACAGCAGTGTTATCCCGGCTCCCTGGCACTGTGAGACAGCAGTGTTAACCCGGCTCCCTGGCACTGTGAGACAGCAGTGTTAACCCGGGTCCCTGGCACTGTGAGTCAGCAATGTTAACCCGGGCCCCTGGCACTGTGAGACAGCAGTGTTAACCCGGGTCCCTGGCACTGTGAGTCAGCAATGTTAACCCGGGTCCTGGCACTGTGAGGCAGCAGTGTTTACCCGGGTCCCTGGCACTGTGAGACAGCAGTGTTAACCCGGCTCACTGACACTGTGAGACAGCAGTGTTAACCCGGGTCCCTGGCACTGTGTCGCAGCAGTGTTAACCCGGGTCCCTGGCACTGTGAGACAGCAGTGTTAACCCGGGTCCCTGGCACTGTGAGACAGCGGCGTTAACCCGGGTCCCTGGCACTGTGAGACAGCGGTGTTAACCCGGGTCCCTGGCACTGTAAGGTCGCAGTGTTAACCCGGGTCCCTAGCACTGTGAGACAGCAGTGTTAACCCAAGTCCCTGGCACTGTGAGACAGCAGTGTTAACCCGGGTCCCTGGCACTGTGAGACAGCAGTGTTAACCCAAGTCCCTGGCACTGTGAGACAGCAGTATTAACCCGGGTCGCTGGCACTGTGAGACAGCAGTGTTAACCCGGGTCCCTGGCACTGTAAGACAGCAGTGTTAACCCGGCTCCCTGGCACTGTGAGGCAACAGTGTTAACCCGGGTCCCTGGCACTGTTAGACAGCAGTGTTAACCCGGGTCCCTGGCACTGTGAGGCAGCAGTGTTTACCCGGGGCCCTGGCACTGTGAGACAGCAGTGTTAACCCGGGTCCCTGGCACTGTGAGACAGCAGTGCTAACCCGGGTCCCTGGCACTGTGAGACAGCTGTGTTAACCCGGGTCCCTGGCACTGTGAGGCAGCAGTGTTAACCCGGGTCCCTGGCACTGAGAGACAGCAGTGTTAACCCGGGTCCCTGGCACTGTGAGACAGCAGTGTTAACCCGGATCCCTGGCACTGTGAGGCAGCAGTGTTAACCCAGGTCCCTGGCACTCTGAGACAGCAGTGTTAACCCGGGTCCCTGGCACTGAGACAGCAGTGTTAACCCGGGTCCCTGGCACTGTGAGACAGCAGTGTTAACCCGGGTCCCTCGCACTGTGAGGCAGCAGTGTTATCCCAGGTCCCTGGCGCTGTGAGACAGCAGTGTTTACCCGGGGCCCTGGCACTGTGAGGCAGCAGTGTTAACCCGGGTCCCTGGCACTGTGAGACAGCAGTGCTAACCCGGGTCCCTGGCACTGTGAGACAGGGGTGTTAACCCGGGTCCCTGGCACTGTGAGACAGCAGTGTTAACCCGGGTCCCTGGCACTGTGAGACAGCAGTGTTAACCCGGATCCCGGGCACTGTGAGGCAGCAGTGTTAACCCGGGTCCCTGACACTGTGAGACAGCAGTGTTAACCCGGGTCCCTGGCACTGTGAGACAGCAGTGTTAACCCGGGTCCCTGGCACTGTGAGACAGCAGTGTTAACCCGGGTCCCTGGCACTGTGAGACAGCAGTGTTAACCCGGGTCCCTGACACCGAAACAGCAATGTTAACCACTGTGCCACCATGCTGCCCATTCTATTCCCCGGTTCATGAAGGCCAAGTATCCCATATGCTGCCTTAACCACCTTGTCTACCTGTCCTGCTGCCTTCCAGGATCAATGGACAGGCACAGCAATATCCCTCTGGCCCTCTCTACTTCCTCACAGTCATTGAATATTTCCGTTGCCTTGTTTGTCCTCTCAAAATACATCACCTCACACTTTTCAGGGTGAACTTAAATTTGCCACTGTTCTGCCCATTTAACCAGCCCGTCAGTTCCTTCCTGTAATGTCAGGCTTTCCTTGTCACTGTTTACCACACCACCAATTTCTGTGTTATCTGAAAATTACTGACCATCACCCCGACATTCCCGACCAGATTATTATTTTTAAAAAATAATTTTAATTCAAATTTTCACATTTTCACAAAAATGAAAACAATAACAGAAAATTCTAAGAACAAAAAAAAACAGAACCTGCCCCCCGCCGTAAATACAAAAGAGAAACAATAAATTAACGCCCGTCATTGGCAAAAAACAGATATTCAACCCAAAACAAAAACAAAGAGACACCCCCCCCCCCGGGTTGCTGCTGCTGCTGACCTTTTGTTTTTACCGTTCTGCCAGGAGATCTAGGAATGGTTGCCACCTCCTGAAAAACCCCTGCACTGACCCCCTTAGGGCAAATTTCACCCTCTCCAATTTAATAAACCCCGCCATATCGTTGATCCAGGCCTCCACGCTTGGGGGCCTCCTTCCACTGAAGAAGAATCCTCCGCCGGGCTACTAGGGACGCAAAGGCCAGAACACCGGCCTCTTTCACCTCCTGCACTCCCGGCTCCACTGCAACCCCAAATATTGGGAGTCCCCAGCCTGGATTGACCCTGGATCCTACCACCCTCGATACCGTCATTGCTACGCCCTTCCAAAAGTCCCCCAGCGCTGGGCATGCCCAGAACATGTGGACATGGTTTGCTGGGCTCCCTGAGCACCTAATACACCTGTCCTCAGTCCCAAAAAACTGGCTCATCCTTGTCCCGGTCATATGAGCCCTATGCAGTACCTTAAACTGTATGAGGCTAAGCCTCGCACACGAAGAGGAGGAGTTCACCCTTTCTAGGGCATCCGCCCACGTCCCCTCCTCCAGCTCCTCCTCCCATTTATCTTTCAGCTCCTCCACCGAGGCCTCGTCTACCTCCTGCTTCACCTGGTACACTTCCGAGATCCTCCCCTCTCCAACCCATACCCCCGAGAGCACCCTGTCCTGAACCCCACGTGGCAGCAGCAGGGGGAACCCCGCCACCTGCCGCCTGACAAACGCCCTTACTTGCATGTACCTAAAGGTGTTCCCCGGGGGGAGCCTGAACTTCCCTTCCAGCTCACCTAGGCTCGCAAACTTCCCATCTATGAACAGGTCCCCCAGCCTCCTGATACCTGCCCTGTGCCTACTCAGGAACCCGCCATCAATTCTCCCCGGAACAAACCGGTGGTTCCCCTGTATCGGGGACCCCATCGAGGCCCCCACCTCCCCCCTGTGCCGCCTCCATTGCCCCCCAATCTTGAGGCTAGCTGCCACTACTGGGCTCGTGGTATACCTCGTCAGAGGGAGCGGCAGCGGCGCCGTTGCAAGCGCTTCCAGGCTCGTACCCACACAGGATGCCATCTCCAGCCTCTTCCATGCCGCCCCCTCCCCATCCATTACCCACTAACGCACCATCGCTGCATTGGCAGCCCAATAATACCCACAGAGATTGGGCAACGCCAGCCCCCCCCCCCCCCTCCCCATCCCTGCCCAGCTCCAAGAACACCCGTCTCACCCTTGGAGTCCCGTGTGCCCACGAAACCCCGTAATGCTCCTGTTACCCTGCCTGAAAAAGGCCTTTGGGATAAGGATGGGGAGGCACTGGAACAGGAACAGAAACCTCGGGAGCACCGTCATCTTGACTGACTGCACCCTACCCGCCAGAGACAGTGGCAGCATGTCCCACCTCTTAAACTCCTCCTCCATTTGCTCCACCAGCCTTGTGAGGTTTAGCTTATGCAAGGCCCCCCAGCTCCTGGCCACCTAGACCCCCCAAGTATCTGAAGCTCCTCTCCGCCCTTTTCAGTGGGAGCCTACCAATCCCCCCCTCCTGGTCCCCCGGGTGTACCACAAACAGCTCGCTTTTCCCAAAGTTAAGCTTATACCCTGAGAAATCCCCAAATTTCCGGAAAATCCCCATCACCATCGGCATTCCCCCCACCGGGTCCGCCACATACAACAATAGGTCATCCGCATAGAGCGACACTCGGTGCTCCTCCCCACCTCGGACCAGCCCCCTCCAATCCCCCGACTCCCTCAGCGCCATAGCCAGGGGTTCAATTGCCAGCGCAAAATGTAGGGGGGACAAGGGACACCCCTGCCTCGTCCCTCGGTATAGTCAAAAATACTCCGACCTCTTATTCGTGGCCACACTCGCCATTGGGGCCTCATACAATAGCCTCACCCAACTGACAAACCCCTCCCCAAACCCGAACCTTTCCAGCACCTCCCACAAATACCCCCACTCAACCCTATCAACGGCCTTCTCGCATCTAGCGCCACCACTATCTCCGCCTCCCCTTCCACCGCCGGCATCATAATAACGTTCAAGAGCCTCCGTACATTAGTGTTCAGCTGCCTCCCCTTCACAAACCCGTTTGATCCTTGTGGATAACCTGCGGCACACAATCTTCTATCCTCGTGGCTAAAATCTTAGCCAACAACTTGGCGTCCACATTCAGGAGTGAGATCGGCCTGTATGACCCACACTTCAGGGGATCCTTGTCTCGCTTAAGGATCCAGGAGATCAGCGCCCGAGACATCGTCAGGGGCAAAGCCCCCCCCCCCCGCCTCGTTGAAGGGCCTAACTAACAGGGGGCCCAGCAGGTCTGCATACGCCTTGTAAATTTCAACCGGGACCCCCCCCCCCACGCACACACAAGCCCTGTGGTGACGGGAGCAGCACCAGGATGTCCCGAGCTTCGGACCGACACACAGGCAGTGCAGCTTTATCCCATCGTCTCCCTCTTGGAAGAGGAACAGGAGAATGTTTCAGCAGCTTCCTTCCTGATTCAGCAGCCCTCACCAGGATTCCCTCTGCTCATCCCACCTGGGGAAAGGGATGCAAAAGGTGCCCTAAAAATAGTCTGTTCCATATCCAACTTGGCTGGAAAACCACATCCAGCAGCTCATCTACCTGGGGTCAGAAAATTAAAGCTGACCTGAATTTTGGAACCTGAAATGTACGAACCTCATGGATAACGAGCAGAACATCTCCTTTTTAAAAATTTGTTCATGGGACATGGACGTCACAGGCTGTGCCAGCGTTTATTGTCCTCCCCCAATTACCCTTCACGGGGCAGTTAAGAGTCAACCACATAGCTGTGGGTCTGGAGTCACATGTAGGCCGGACCAGTTAAGGACGGGATTGGATTGGATTGGATTTGTTTATTGTCACGTGTACCGAGGTACAGTGAAAAGTATTTTTCTGCGAGCAGCTCAACAGATCATTCAGTACATGGGAAGAAAAGGGAATAAAAGAAAATACATAATAGGGCAACACAAGGTACACAATGTAACTACATAAGCATTGGCATTGGATGAAGCATACAGGGTGTAGTGTTAATGAGGTCAGTCCATAAGAGGGTCATTTAGGAGTCTGGTGACAGTGGGGAAGAAGCTGTTTTTCAGTCTGTTCGTGCGTGTTCTCAGACTTCTGAATCTCCTGCCCGATGGAAGAAGTTGGAAAAGTGAGTAAGCCGGGTGGGAGGGATCCTTGATTATGCTGCCCGCTTTCCCCAGGCAGCGGGAGGTGTAGATTGAATCAATGGATGGGAGGCAGGTCCGTGTGATGGACTGGGCGGTATTCACGACTCTCTGAAGTTCCTTGCGGTCCTGGGCCGAGCAGTTGCCATACCAAGCTGTGATGCAGCCAGATAGGATGCTTTCTATGGTGCATCTGTAAAAGTTGGTAAGGGTTAATGTGGACATGCCGAATTTCCTTAGTTTCCTGAGGAAGTATAGGCGCTGTTGTGCTTTCTTGGTGATAGCGTCGACGTGGGTGGACCAGGACAGATTTTTGGAGATGTGCACCCCTAGGAATTTGAAACTGCTAACCATCTCCACCTCGGCCCCGTTGATGCTGACAGGGGTAAGGACGGCAGATTTCCTTCCCGAAGGGGCATTAGTGAACCAGGTGGGTTTTTACGACAATCGACAATGGTTTCAGGGTTCTCATTCGACTTTTAATCCCAGATTTTTATTGAATTCAAATTCCACCATCTGCACAACCTGTGACCCCAGCGCAGTTACTCTGGGTCCGCTGACAATACCACTATGGCACCACCTCGCCGGTCCGGAGAACTGTCCGAGTTACCCGTGAACTGAAGCACTTCAACATTGACTTGACTGCCCAACCGGAGACCTGCAGAGCAGCTTAGGGAAGGTGGGGGTGGTTACACTTTCATCAGGAGAGGAAAACCAGGGACTCAGCCCAGAACACATGGAATACGTTTTGTCATCAAGAACAGACTCGTCAACCAACTATCAGAGCTCCCTGCTGGCATCAACGAGCGCCTCATGACCCCCCCCCCCCCCCCCCCACCCAACCCCCCGTCTACAACTTGCCAAGAACCAGCAGGCAATGTTCGTGAGTGCCCACGTACCAACCCTTGATGCCAATAATGAGTCCAAAGGAGGCTTCAACTCCACCCTTGACACCATCCTCTCCAATATTCCGAAGGAAGATAAGATTATCCTCCTTGGGGACTTCAACGCCAGGGTTGGAAAGGATTCAAAAATCTGGGAAGGAACCATCGGAGAGAAAAGTGTTGGGAAATGCAACTCCAATTGAGTTTCCCTGCTCAACAAATGCACAGAACCCCAGCTTCTCATCACTATCACGCTGTTCTTCCAAAAAGGCAACTTCAAGACTTCCTGGAAACATCCCCGATCAAAGCACTGGCACAGGATCCACTTTGCGATCTTCTGATCCCGAGACCACTCATCACCAAAGTGATAACGAGAGCAGGTGACGGCTGGACAGACCAGCGGCACATCTACTCCTCAGCGGAAGATGAAGAAACCGCTCAGAAAAAAGATCAACGTTGAGTGGTTTCAAGAGCCAGGCATGTGAGTGAGGATCCAACAATGTCATCACCAAAATCCCCACCATGTCCATTCTAATGGAGTGGAGGAAAACTGGAAGAGGTGCAGACAGTCATCACCTCAAACTGTGAAGAAACCATCGGGCGACAAGACCAGGAAAGACTAGTTCGATGGGAATGACCACACCATCCAATTAGAATCATAGAATTTACAGTGCGGAAGGAGGCCATTCGGCCCATCGAGTCTGCACCGGCCCTTGGAAAGTGCACCCTACCCAAGCCCACACCTCCACCCTATCCCCGCAACCCAGTAACCCTACCTGACCTTGTTTTGGACACCAAGGGCAATCTAGCATGGCCAATCCACCCAACTGGCACATCTTTGGACTGTGGGAGGAAACCGGAGCACCCGGAGGAAACCCACGCACGCACGTGGAGGATGTGCAGACTCCACACAGACAGTGACCCAAGCCGGGAATCGAACCTGGAATTCTGTAGCTGTGACGCGACAGTGCTAACCACTGTGCTGCCCCTGTTCGCAGGCTAAATCTTTTTTAACTAGACTACTTTGAGAGAAACTTCTAGCCCGTTCACAGACAGATCTTTAACTGAAATCCAAAGTTCAACACCTGAATGCTTCAGCCCCTGGCTCCTTCCATTAACTACATCATCTTACTAAACTAAACACAATGCCCCTAGTTACCTACTCCCCAGCAATACGAAAATATGGCTTCATTTTCCAAAGCCTTTCAATGCTAAACACTGCTCATTACCGAACACCACTAATGCGCTATAAGATACATATTTTACATTTAAGCATGCAATTGTAACATGAATAGAGTCAATTTCAGTCTTTCTTTTCCACCTTCGAACGTTCCAATCTTCTGTCATTTCAAAGTCGTGAAAACACATCTAGAAATGGAAGGAACTCATCATTGACAAGAAGAGGAAAGCTCTCCGCACCTGGCAAAACAACATAACCAATAAGGCAAAGAGGAAAGTTCCATTAATTCGCCAAGACGGAGGTACAAAGAAGAACTAGGGAAATATAGAGCCAATGGTGGACTGAGAAAGCTAAGGAGCTGCAACTCCTCGCTGACGAGCAGGACACTGGGGCTTCTTCAGTGCCCCTAAGGCAATTACCCGAGGCCTCAAACCGGAGTAAGGATGGAACCCTGTTTAGCGATAGAAAACGTCAGCCTTCAATGGAGAGAACACTTCCAAACCGTGACACAACCATAAATCGCCCAACTCCTCGTCAAAGATGATCTTGGGCTCCCACCAAGTGTGGACAACGTTGAAACCGCCATTAAACACATGAAGAATGGAAAAGCCGCAGGAGTGGATGGGAACCCAGGGAAGAAATTCCTGCCGACATCAGGGATGCTGTCATCGCCACCATCTTCAAGAAAGGAGACAAAGCGGCTGTGGGACCACCCGAGTAATGTCCAGAGAAATCCATCAGTGTCCTCAGACTCCTCCATCACAAGATGCCTGTGACAATCCTCACCAACGGAAATAAGACAGAAACTTTTGAAGTGAGGTGAGAGTGACTGCCCTTTGATATCAAGGCAGCATTTGACCGAGTGCGGCATCATGGAGCCTGAGCTAAACTGGAACCAATGGGAATCAGGGGGAAACGCTCCGCTGGTTGGGGTCATACCCGGCACAAAGGGAGATGGTTGTGGTGGTTGGAGGTCAATCATCTCAGCTCCAGGACATCACTGCAGGAGTTCCTCAGGGTAGTGTCCTCGGCCCCAACCATCTTCAGCTGCTTCATCAATGACCTCCCTTCCATCATAAGGTCAGAAGTGGAGATGCTTGCGGCTGACTGCACAATGTTCAGCACCATTCACAACTCCTCAGATAATGAAGCAGTCCCTGTCCAAATGCAGCAAGACCTGGACAATATCCAGGCTTGGGGCTGACAAGCGGTAAGTTACATTCACACCACACAAGCCCCAGGCAATGACCATCTCCTACAAGAGAGGATCTAACCATCGCCCCTTGACATTCAACGGCATTACCATCGCTGAATCCCCCACAGTCACCATCCTGGGGGTTACCATTGATCAGAAACTGAGCTGGACCCAGCCATATTAATACTGTGGCTACCAGGGCAGGTCAAAGGCTAGGAATCCTACAGTGAGTAACTCACCTCCTGACTCCCCCAAAGCCTGTCCACTATAAGTCAGGAGTGTAATGGAATACTCTCCACTTGCCTGGGTGAGTGCAGCTCCAACAACATTCAAGAAGCTCAACACCATCCAGGATAAAGCAGCCCCGCTTGATTGCTCCCCTTCCACAGACATTACTCCCTCCACCACTGATGAACAGTGGCAGCCGTGTGTACCATCTACAAGATTCACTGCAGTAACTCACCAAGGGCTCCTCAGACAGCACCTTCCAAACCCATGGCCTCTACCATCTAGAAGGACAAGAGCAGCAGATACCTGGGAATCCCACCACCTGGAGGTTCCCCTCCAAGCCACTCACCACCCTGACTTGGAAATAGATTGCCGTTCCTTCACTGTCGCTGGGGCAACATCCTGGAACTCCCTCCCTAACAGCACAGTGGGTGTACCTACACCTCAGGGACTACAGCGGGGCAACACCACCACCTTCTTGAATAGCTGCAGTCCTTGAGTTGAGTTGACCCACAGAACACATGACCAGAACACAGAGTTTCTTAGGTGGACAATCATACTTGTTAGTGAAGGGTCGGCAAGAAGACATCAATATCTGTCACCATTGGTGCTGAAGATTCATCAGAAACTGGATCTGAATTAGTCTCCCTCTTCTTCAAGTGCTCTTGTTCTCTTGAACTGGAATGTCATCTCGATGACATTGTACACCATTTAGCGCTCTCAGAATTTGATCTGTGTTCTCTGAAGCAGCAGATGTTATTCCAAATGGAATTCTCCTGCATTGGAACAGGCCTCCGTGCGTCACAGTAGTGAGCAGTAGCTGTAATTCTGCAGCCACATTCATTTGGAAATACGCCTGAGATAGATCAATTTTATGAAATTTCTGTGCTCCAGAAAGTCCAGCAAACAAGTCTTGAATCAGCAACAGTGGATAGTGATCTGTGCACAATACCCAGTCTATTGCCTGAAAATATCCACATATCCTAACTGAACCATCTGGTTTTAGTACAGGAACGTTTGGTGCAGCCCAATCACTTGTAGTAACTGCTTCAGTAACTACTGTTTGGACTAGTCTTTCTCATCCACCTCAGCCTGAAGGTGGACAGTCCGGTTCTGGCTTTGAAACGTTTTGACATCCAGTTTGGCCGAATTCTGAGTTGGACTTCAACTGCTGTCATTGAGCCCATAAGTCTTCAAACATCTTTTTATACTTTTCCACCTGTGGTTGCAGGTCAGTCGATTCACCGCTCCCCTGTTTGATTTTTTCCAATCATGCTCTGCTGAGTAAAGCAGGACAACGTGGACAGGTACCTCTGCTGTTTATCCTTTTACTTTCACCGTAATGTATCCTTTTAGTGGTACGACCTCTTCGGAAGAGGATAACCTTTAATGGTTCTGAAGGATAACCTTTAATGGTTTGAATGGCACCTGCTTTAACTCCTGGTTATAGATTGTCTCCGGTATCAGTGATACAGCCGCTCCTGAATCCACTTCCATTTTGACTTGGCTACCTTTGGCAATTGGGCTCTTTTTGCACTGATTTTCTCTACTCCAGCCATTTTCCCGCTAAGTGTCCAACTTGCACACATCGATGACACAGTTCTCCTCTTGCAGACTTGTTTTTGGCGGTCTCCGACTTGTGGATCTTCACTCCAGCTCCTATCTGTGAAGCTTCTTGTGCTGCTACCCTATTGGCGTGGCAACGTCTACAGCTGATTGAGGAGTACTTTCATTAAAGAGCTTTCTCCATCACCTCCCACAAATTCGGAAAGGCGTGCTGGTGAGGTGAATTGGACATTCTGAATTATCCCTCAGTGTACCCGAACAGGCTCTATCCCAGACCAGCCCTGTCCCCGCATGCCCGCACCCCCAACTGGCCCTGCCCATGATCTGCCGCACCCCGACCAGCCCACCCACAGTCAGCCATGCCCGTGATCGGCTTCAGCTGGTGCTGCCCATGTTCTGCTCCACCCCAACCGGTCCTGCCCCTGGCAGGCCCCGCCCACAGTCAGCCCCGCCCCTGGCAGGCCCCACCCACAGTCAGCCCCGCCCCTGCCTTGACCAGCCTCTCCCTGGCTCTCTCATCCCCCCCCTTCCTCACTCCGCCCGCCACTGGAGCCCTTTTCTATCCCCTCCCCCTGTCCCCAGACACCTGACTCAGAGGAACAGGTTGAGGGGGGAGGCTGATTTTGCGGGAGGGCGGGGGATGTCTTGGGTGGTTGTGAGGGGAGGGTGTTTGGGAAGGTTTATAAAGGTTTGCCGCTGTGCCTCCATGCTGATTGCCCTCCCTCCCTTTCATCTCTACAGTTGATAATGTCAGTATTAGAGAATAGCAGCAAAGAGCGCAACATCACTGAGAACGAGGCCTTCGACTGGGAGAAAGGCGGCACTGATATTCTACTGTCCACCAGCACTCCGACACAGGCCCAACTGCACACCAAGCAGACAGCCGCCATGTTTGGGTGAGTCCGGGGGGGGGGGGGGGCTTTGAGCAGGGGGAGACTGTGGGCAGAGGGTGGCATGCGGCTGGGTTGGTGAGCAGGGCGTGGGGGAGTCACTGTGCGCGGGTGGGGGATGTTGGTTAGGTGGTTAGGCGGAGGTTGTGGGGTAGGGAGATGGTGTGGGGAAATTGGTGGCTGTGGGAGGGGAGCTGGCTGTGGGGGGGGGGGTGGATGGGTTGGGATTTGGGATATTGAATGGCTGGGGGAGCTGTCAATCTGTGGGGTGGGGTCTCTCTGTCTGGGGGTGGGGTCTCGCTCTCTCTATCTGGGGGCGGGGTCTCTGTCTGGGGGTGGGGTCTCTCTCTCTATCTAGGGGTGGGGTCACTCTCTCTATCTGGGGGGTGGTGTCTCTCTGTCTGGGGGTGGGGTCTCTCTGTCTGGGGGTGGGGTCCCTCTGTCTGGGGGTGGAGTCTCTCTGCCTGGGGTGGGGTCTCTCTGTCTGGGGGTGGGGTCTCTCTGTCTGGGGGTGGGGTCTCTCTCTCTCTACCTAGGGGTGGGGTCTCTCTCTCTCTCTATCTGGGGGCGGAGTCTCTATATGGGGGCGGGGTCTCTATCTGGGGGCGGGGTCTCTCTCTCTCTATCTGGGGGTGGGTCTCTATCTCTCTCTATCTGGGGTGGGGTTTCTATCTCTCTCTATCTGGGGGTGGGGTCTCTCCCTCTCTATCTGGGGGCGGGGTCTCTCTCTCTATCTGGGGGTGGGGTCTCTATCTCTCTATCTGGGGGTGGGTCTCTATCTCTCTCTATCTGGGGGTGGGGTCTCTATCTCTCTATCTGGGGGCGGGGTCTCTCTGTCTGGGGTGGGGTCTCTCTGTCTGGGGGTGGGGGTCTCTCTCTCTCTACCTAGGGGTGGGGTCTCTCCCTCTCTATCTGGGGGGCGGGGTCTCTCTCTCTATCTGGGGGTGGGTCTCTCTCTCTCTCTCTATCTGGGGGCGGGGTCTCTCTCTCTCTATCTGGGGTGGGGTCTCTCTCTGGGGGGTGGGGTCTCTCTCTCTCTCTATCTGGGGCGGGGTCTCTCTCTATCTGGGGGTGGGGTCTCTATCTGGGGGTGGGGTCTCTCTCTCTCTATCTGGGGGTAGGGTCTCTATCTGGGTGTGGGGTCTCTCTCTCTATCTGGGGGTGGGGTCACTCTATCTGGGGGTGGGGTCTCTCTCTCTCTATCTGGGGGTGGGGTCTCTCTCTCTCTATCTGGGGGTGGGGTCTCTCTCTCTCTCTCTGGGGGTGGGGTCACTCTATCTGGGGGTGGGGTCACTCTCTCTCTCTCTCTATCTGGGGGTGGGGTCTCTCTCTCTCTCTATCTGGGGGTGGGGTCTCTCTCTCTATCTGGGGGTGGGATCTCTCTATCTGGGGGTGGGGTCTCTCTCTCTCTCTATCTGGGGTGGGATCTCTCTCTCTCTCTCTCTATCTGGGGGTAGGGTCTCTCTCTCTATCTGGGGGAGGGGTCTCTCTCTCTCTCTCTATCTGGGGTGGGATCTCTCTCTCTCTCTCTCTATCTGGGGGTGGAGGCTCCCTCTCTCTCTCTATCTGGGGTGGGATCTCTCTCTCTCTCTCTATCTGGGGGTGGGGTCTCTCTATCTGGGGGTGGGGTCTCTCTCTCTCTCTATCTGGTGGTGGGGTCTCTCTCTATCTATCTGGGGGTGGGGTCTCTCTCTCTCTCTCGCGATCTGGGGGTGGGGTCTCTCTCTCTATCTGGGGGTGGGATCTCTCTCTCTCTATCTGGTGGTGGAGTCTCTCTCTCTCTATAGAACATAGAACAGTACAGCACAGAACAGGCCCTTCGGCCCTCAATGTTGTGCTGACCCATGATCACCCTACTCAAACCCACGTATCCACCCTATAACCCGTAACCCAACAACCCCCCCCTTAACCTTACTTTTATTAGGACACTACGGGCAATTTAGCATGGCCAATCCACCTAACCCACACATCTTTGGACTGTGGGAGGAAACCGGAGCACCCGGAGGAAACCCACGCACACACGGGGAGGACGTGCAGACTCCCGCACAGACAGTGACCCAGCCGGGAATCGAACCTGGGACCCTGGAGCTGTGAAGCATTTATGCTAACCACCATGCTACCCTGCTGCCCAATCTGGGGGTGGAGTCTCTCTCTCTCTATCGGGGGTGGGATCTCTCTATCTGGGGGTGGGGTCTCTCTCTCTCTATCTGGGGGTGGGATCTCTCTATCTGGGGGTGGGGTCTCTCTCTATCTGGGGGTGGGGTCTCTCTCTCTATATCAGGGGCGGGGTCTCTCTCTCTCTCTATCTGGGGTGGGGTCACTCTATCTGGGGGTGGGGTCTCTCTCTCTCTCTATCTGGGGGCGGGGTCTCTCTATCTGGGGGTGGGGTCACTCTCTCTCTATCTGGGGGCGGGGTCTCTCCTCTATCTGGGACTGGGGTCTCTCCCCCTCTATCTGGGGCTGGGGTCTCTCCCCCTCTATCTGGGGGTGGGGTCTCTCCCTCTCTCTCTCTATCTGGGGGCGGGGTCTCTCTCTCTATCTGGGGGTGGGGTCTCTCTATCTGGGGGTGGGGTCTCTCTCTATCTGGGGGTGGGGTCTCTCTATCTGGGGGTGGGGTCTCTCTCTCTCTATCTGGGGGTGGGGTCTCTCTATCTGGGGGCGGGGTCTCTATCTGGGGGTGGGGTCTCTCTATCTGGGGGTGGGGTCTCTATCTGGGGGTGGGGTCTCTATCTGGGGGTGGGGTCTCTCTGTCGGGTTGGGGTCTCTCTGTCTGGGGGTGGGGTCTCTCTGTCTGGGGGGGGGGGGGGTCTCTCTCTCTCTCTATCTGGGGTGGGGTCTCTCTCTCTCTCTCTATCTGGGGATGGGGTCTCTCTATCTGGGGGTGGGGTCTCTCTGTCTGGGGGCGGGGTCTCTGTCTGGGGGTGGGGTCTCTGTCTGGGGGTGGGGTCTCTCTGTCTGGGGTGGGTCTCTCTGTCTGGGGGTGGGGTCTCTCTGTCTGGGGGTGGGGTCTCCCTCTCTCTATCTGGGGCTGGGGTCTCTCTCTCTCTCTCTATCTGGGGATGGGGTCTCTCTATCTGGGTGGGGTCTCTCTCTCTCTCTATCTGGGGATGGGGTCTCTCTATCTGGGGCTGGGGTCTCTCTCTCTCTATCTGGGGATGGGGTTTCTCTCTCTATCTGGGGATGGGGTCTCTCTATCTGGGGGCGGGGTCTCTCTCTCTCTATCTGGGGTGGGGTCTCTCTCTCTATCTGGGGGTGGGGTCTCTCTCACTCTCTATCTGGGGGGGGGTCTCTCTCTTTATCTGGGGGGGGGTCTGTCTATCTGTGGGCGGGGTCTCTCACTCTCTATCTGGGGCTGGTGTCTCTCTCTATCTTGGGGGGGGGTCTCTCTCTCTATCTGGGGTGGGGTCTCTCTCTATCTGGGGGTGGGGTCACTCTATCTGGGGGTGGGATCTCTCTGTCTGGGGGTGGGTCTCTCTCTCTGTCTGGGCGCGGGGTCTCTCTCTCTCTATCTGGGGGTGGGGTCACTCTATCTGGGGTGGGGGCTCTCTCTCTCTCTCTCTATCTAGGGGGTGGGGTCTCTCTCTCTCTCTATCTGGGGGGTGGGGTGTCTCTATCTCTATCTGGGGGTGGGGTCTCTCTATCTGGGGGTGGGGTCTCTCTCTCTCTCTCTCTATCTGGTGGTGGGGTCTCTCTCTCTCTCTCTATCTGGGGGCGGGGTCTCTCTATCTGGGGGCGGGGTCTCTCTCTCTCTATCTGGGGGTGGGGTCTCTCTCTCTCCCTCCATCTGGGCGCGGGTCTCTCTCTCTCTATCTGGGGGGGGTGGGGGTCTCTATCTGGGGGAGGGGTCTCTCTCTCTCTCTCTATCTGGGGTTGGGGTCTCTCTCTCTATCTGGGGTGGGGTCTCTATCTATCTGGGGGGTGGGGTCTCTCTCTCTCTATCTGGGGGTGGAGTCTCTCTCTATCTGGGGTGGGATCTCTCTATCTGGGGGTGGGGTCTCTCTCTCTCTATCTGGGGTGGAGTCTCTCTCTATCTGGGGGTGGGATCTCTCTTTCTGGGGGTGGTGTCTCTCTCTCTCTATCTGGCGGTGGGATCTCTCTATCTGGGGGTGGGGTCTCTGCTCTCTCTATCTGGGGGGTGGGATCTCTCTATCTGGTGGTGGGGTCTCTCTCTATCTGGGGGTGGGGTCTCTCTCTCTCTATATCGGGGGAGGGGTCTCTCTCTCTCTATCTGGGGGCGGGGTCTCTCTCTATCTGGGGGTGGGGTCTCTCTCTCTATCTGGGGGTGGGTCTCTCTCTCTCTATCTGGGGTGGGGTCTCTCTCTCTCTATCCGGGGGCGGAGGCTCTCTCTCTCTATCTGGGGGCGGGGTCTCTCTCTCTCTCTATCTGGGGGTGGGGTCTCTCATCTCTCTATCTGGGGCTGGGGTCTCTCCCCCTCTCTCTCTCTCTCTCTATCTGGGTGTGGGGTCTCTCATCTCTCTATCTGGGGCTGGGGTCTCTCCCCCTCTCTCTCTCTCTCTATCTGGGGGTGGGGTCTCTCCCTCTCTCTATCTGGGTGTGGGGTCTCTCATCTCTCTATCTGGGGGTGGGGTCTCTCCCCCTCTCTCTCTCTCTCTATCTGGGGGCGGGGTCTCTCTCTCTATCTGGGGGTGGGGTCTCTCTATCTGGGGGTGGGGTCTCTCCATCTGGGGGTGGGGTCTCTCCATCTGGGGGTGGGGTCTCTCCATCTGGGGGTGGGGTCTCTCCATCTGGGGGTGGGGTCTCTCCATCTGGGGGTGGGGTCTCTCTGTCTGGGGGTGGGGTCTCTCTATCTGGGGTGGGGTCTCTCTGTCTGGGGGTGGGGTCTCTCTGTCTGGGGGTGGGGTCTCTCTGTCTGGGGGTGGGATCTCTCTCTCTCTCTATCTGGGGGCGGGGTCTCTATCTGGGGGTGGGGTCTCTCTGTCTGGGGGTGGGGTCTCTCTGTCTGGGGGTGGGGTCTCTCTGTCTGGGTGGGGTCTCGCTCCCTCTATCTAGGGGCGGGGTCTCTCTCTCTCTCTCTCTATCTGGGGGCGGGGTCTCTCTCTCTCTATCTGGGGGCGGGGTCTCTCTCTCTCTATCTGGGGGCGGGTCTCTCACTCTCTATCTGGGGCTGGGGTCTCTCTCTCTCTATCTGGGGCGGGGTCTCTCCCTCTCTCTATCTGGGGGTGGGGTCTCTATCTGGGGGTGGGTCTCTCTCTATCTGGGGGCGGGGTCTCTCTCTCTCTATCTGGGGGCGGGGTCTCTCTCTCTATCTGGGGGCGGGTCTCTCTCTCTATCTGGGGCTGGGTCTCACCCCCTCTATCTGGGGCTGGGGTCTCTCCCCCTCTATCTGGGGGTGGGGTCTCTTCCTCTCTCTCTCTCTCTCTATCTGGGGGCGGGGCCTCTCTCTCTATCTGGGGGTGGGATCTCTCTATCTGGGGGTGGGATCTCTCTATCTGGGGGTGGGGTCTCTCTATCTGGGGGTGGGGTCTCTCTATCTGGGGGTGGGGTCTCTCTATCTGGGGGTGGGGTCTCTCTATCTGGGGGTGGGGTCTCTCTATCTGGGGGTGGGGTCTCTCTGTCGTGTTGGGGTCTGTCTGTCTGGGGGTGGGGTCTCTCTGTCTGGGGGTGGGGTCTCTCTGTCTGGGGGTGGGGTCTCTCTGTCTGGGGGTGGGGTCTCTCTCTCTCTATCTGGGGGTGGGATCTCTCTATCTGGGGGTGGGGTCTCTCTCTCTATCTGGGGGTGGGGTCTC